>NC_056743.1:1644290840-1644590840 GCF_019279795.1 Protopterus annectens | reverse complement strand
GATACAGACTTTTCTATACCACTATGATAGACATAATAGACAGGTATAGGATGTATGAGTATTGGATACATGACATCATGAATTATATCACAGCAGTTTACGAATTAGTAACATTAACTGTATACATTTTGTAATTGCTGTAGATTTATGTGCAATAATTATTTTGGTCATTCAGAGGCTTTTTTATGGGCATATTTTTTATAGGCATATATTTGATACTTTAATCTTATGTTTAGTTCATGTATTAAATCATTTCCCATAGGATTTTAACTTTATACAAAAATATAAAAAAATAAAAATATAAATGGTTTGAAACACCTATACATAATCTATGCAACTTATTATTAATGAACCAGTTGCAATGGGTGTGTTCATAATTCATTTGATTATTTTAATATATATGTACTAACGGATTCATTTGAGTGCAACTGATTTGAATATGTGTACTTTGGTATTTTAAAGCTGTATCTTTTTAAATGGTTTTATCATTGTGGTGCCAGTAAAAGTATAAATTAGTTTTAGGTCATTGTATAATTGATTCTGATGAAGTCCACATGCTGGGTGGATGAAAGTGCTTGATCCATTTGTCAATTTTATCTGTCCGTATGTTTAGAGTTGTTATTGCCTATTAAACAGGTCGTATTATAGCTTATAGAGTGCGTGTCTTCCTTCAGGCTCACTATAGTGTTCATTTCATTTTATTTTCGTTGTCGCAGTTTTAAATACTATTTCTTCGATTGTACATGTGAGGTATCTAATACCAGGTAACTCTGCAATTCTATGTACAGCACGGAAAAATAAACTTGCTAAAACATTAATGGAAACATTGAATTTTATCTGGGATTGTGGTAGAAAAAGACAGCACTCTAAAGTCATACACATAGTAGTACATGCAAGTGAGGTAAAGCAGATAACTGTGGAATGATATCTACAACATGTAAAAATACCCTTGCTGTAACAGGGACTTAGTACCTCAGTATCTAAAATGCAGTGAGAACATTAGTTTTTGGTACACATGGTCCTGGGTTCAACTACAGTTGTGTCTAGCACTGAAAATACATTTATGTGGAGATCAACATTATATGTAGTGATATTTATGTCTGTTCAGTCATCTAGTTATCCACATAAAGCAGTACAGATGGCATGTCTTCTTTTAAATAATATCAAAGGCCTACAGATAAGATCCCTCCTACCTACTCCTACTAAGTGCAGAATGTCAGATCATGCATTAGTAGGAATTCCCAGGGGATTTCGCAGTGTGTCCTGAAATTGTGGTTGGTTAATATCATGCAACAGTGGACTATAATGACAAAACATGTGACTTGGCAGTTGCCTGTTTGTGTGACGTAATGGTTAATGGACTCCCTACCTTCTTATATGACACACAAAGCACATCGTCTGTTATTCTGGTATTGATACCTTTGACCTTTTACTTGAAATACATCACCTAAATTCCAGTGGGATGGGTTCCCTCCATATGGCTCTGCCTAAATAAGGCTGCCGCAGGCCCCACACTTACTCTTAAGTCTTGTTCACTTGCAAAGTATTCACCCTCTCTGCCTGTGCCTATTGCCTGCAGCTTCAGCTTCAGCCTGTAGCACACACATCTGTATATAAAAAGTAGCTGTTACAGACATTCTCTTTGTGATGATGTAGTATCTTTACCCCAGTAATTTTCCACCCCAACATATAAGAAAGAGGATGAAAACTACATTGAGCACTTATGTGTTGTTCAGTGGTTATACAGGATTTGCTGATTACACTGCAAATCAGCTGTGTAGACTGCAATTTGCATTTACAAAGCACAGACTGATTCAGAGGCAATAACTTGCTAATTAGAACCATGTTAAAAAGGCAAAGATCAAGCTAGGGGAACCATTGTATATGAGAATTACCTTGCAGGGTGAACTCGCTAGCACAGCATTGATATATCTGTACCTTTCCACAAAGGAGTATTATACTCCATCAGGTATGTAACCATTTTTTTCCAACAAAATACATATGTGTAAAAATGCTTAGGGGGAATGGAGATTACATCATTGAGTCTTTCTTAGAACTGTACTGATGAGATGTCATTTATCTCAAAATGTGTTATATTTACATAGAAACTAGAGTACAATAAGGGTATAATGCTTTGGGGTAATTAGGTACACCAGTCTCCTGGTGATTTCCCATGATAGGTCTTGTAATACTACACTGCTATTTGTTTGGCACAGACATTGGTATATATGAACCAAACTAGAATGGACTCCTGTGTTGGGTGTGTGATCATACATCAGTATCCGTCATGGCACAAACAGGAATAGCTTATTATTACTACTATCCTACTTGCATCCACACCCTTTGTATGTTTGCACACTGTCAAGAATGACATGTGTCATCAAGCAGTGAATATTGCTAGCAATCTTTTATTGATGTATCTCTACATACTGTTGTCCCACATATGTGCTCCAGACATGTGTCCCCATTTGCTTGTCTTTCAGGAAATATGTATCCCTGACACCAGAGCCCTTTTACAGATGATGAAAATGACATAATCCTGGAGGCATTGCAGCAAAACCATCAACTCCTGCTATCCAGGGGGAAGGCAAACAGGAAAGAACAGGCAATAGTGTGGGCTGATCTGGTCTGTGATGCCAATGTTATTGTTTACCAGAGCAGGATATATGAGCTGGTGCAACACTGTGCTACCAATATGATCACCACCGCATGCAGAAGAGCAGTGGACATGGCCAGGGTTCGTAGCATTACTGGTGGAGGGCCTGTGGCAGAAAAATCACTATCGACCACTGAGAAATTCCTGGTGAACCTAGGAACACATTACAGCTCCTAGGCATCCTTCGCACAGTATGTTGTGGATGTGGGTGCCACCATTTCCACACAAGAGGAGCATCCAGGTATGCTTAGCTGCATTAGCATTGGAATGCTGTTGCATTCAGTGTGTCATGGTGTACATAGTTTACGTGGGTGTCATATGTGTTTTTTTTTTGGGGGGGGGGCGGTTTAGTGGAACTTTGAATGCCATGCTAAGATTGTGACCAACATAACAGTTAACATAGTAGCCACTGTAAATGTGGGACCTTTGGATGTATTACTCTATTATACTGCAACATGTAGTGCTGTTTACATTACCTCTCCCTCAAACTTCCATAGATCCATCAGGAAGCAGACAAGGCCATGCTCCTGCTCCTGGTAAGCACAACACTTTTTTGTTAGAGATGTATATTTAGTGCAATGTATTCGCTAAATTGTCATCCCAGGCCTGCTGGCTGGATTGATGTACTATCTGCATGATTGCCTACTGCACAGATATTTTCTGACTGTACACAGTGTAGACTCATTCCTATGCCTGTAGATGTGAGCACACTGATAGATTTCAAAGTATTGGCAGGACATTACAGACTGCCATATGTGTCAACTTTGCAGAGTTTTGCCAAATGTCAACAGTGTACATCATTGTTGGTCATGAGATTCCTGTTTAAAAAGCTTTTATTTACAATATCTATAGATGTTTGTTAGAATAGAATGTCCTCATGTCCCACTATACGGGGTTGGGGGTTAAGCAAAATCTGTAATAGTGACAGCAGTGTATACAGCATAACATATATTACAACATAGTACTGCAGAGCACAGTAGTTCAGGTATTAATGTACTGTTTTTCCCTTTTTATCACAGGCGACCAGGGGGGTTGGTCTCTATCGCCTTCACAACCTGATGTCAGTGTCTCTTCAGACTCTGATGATGATGGTGGCCAAAGTGAGGCACAGGTTGGGGGTTGCAGGGCTTAATCTGTTACAGAGGTTGACATCCCTCTTCTGCCATCATTATCACAGTACACAGTCAGTATGCCTACGTATACCTAGTCCCCTGAGGCCACAAATATTAGACAGTCAGAGGGTGGAGACATTGAACAGGACAGTGTGGCTACTATGGCTGCAGTTAGTGTCGATACTGGCAATAGCCAAAGAGCTGGCAGGGTTACAGGGTTAGGGTTGCCCATAGGAGGCATGTTGTCCCACCACCACCTGTTGCAGCTGTCTACTCATGTGTCATTTGGTGTGTGTTTAAGACCATCATGGAGGCACAGGCACATTCCAAATGGAACACAAGACGAATGCTCAGGGTTATGGATGCAGCACAGTCTGACATTCGTGACTGCCTCCACCATGTTGCTGATACCCTGTATCGGTTGACTGATGCAGTAGAAAGACAGTGATCTGACACAGATCATACACTATATGTCTTGGGATGCACATTGTCTCTGTTGGAATTATGGTTTGAGATAAGCATTGGACCTGTGGATGTAAGTCAGCAACTACCTCAGCTGAGAGTCCATGTGGCCATGCACAATCAAGCTCCCATAGTTACAGTACATCCAGCGCTCCAGAGGGGAGCATGGGCTCATGGTCCTGGGTGTTCCTGTGGAGGACATGGTCCCAGCAGACAACAGTCACCCTCAGGTACTAAGCCCAGTTCTGACCTTAGGCATGGATGTGCCAGTGCAACTCCTGACAGAGCCAGTTTCCATGTTCAGGGGCAGAGATGGTGAACTGTCAACTCTACCATTGGTGGTACACAGCTGTCCAACATACAGATACATAGGGCTAGCACAGAGCTTGACTGTGTTCTTGCAGACACTCTCACACCACTGTCAGAGGCAGGTGATCTACAGACACACACTCCACATTTCCAACATCCACCTTGCCTGCTTCCCATCATGGCTCACACGCTTGCCAGCCTATTGGGTCAGCCTAGGCCTTCTGCACCCACACAAAATACCCTGTGCAAGTGATGATACCCTGTGCCACATCCCTATCATCCTTTGATGCAAGGGAATGAAGCTATGTGTCTGATGCACATGGTGACTATATAAATTACTATGTTTTTGTTTTATCCATTGCTGCCTTTGACATGCCACTTGTACTGGTCATTGACAGATATTGCATGCTACCATTTGTGATGAGTAAACTACATTATTTTGGGTACATTACATTGAATGATGTTGTAATTGCTGTATACTTACAGAATGCAAAGTGTCTCATAGAACTTTGTATGCTTCAGTTTCAGGATTGTGTAAGACACACCTATGTGTACACTAGTACAATAAACTCATAGAAGTCAGAGCAGAGGATGGAATGTCAGCACAGAAGGAAATTTTCTTCAGAAAGGTAAAGCAGTATAGGTGCATGGATCCATAGATTCATATGTGTGTAATAGGCTATCATGAACAATGGTTTCTTTTAGCATAGTCATGCATCACTATTCTCTGACAAGGTCTGACATCCTTGATAAGTGTAATCAGGATTTTTTGAGCTGAGACATCTATAAGCTGTGGCGTGGGGGATGAAACATCTATGACTTCCCTGTGTCCATTAGACACATGTGTCCTAAACCAGTTATGACTGTCTTGTTCTGTATCCCATTGTATAACTTGCACATGATGTGCATTACAGTGGAAGTGTGCTTCACATGGATGGGGAGCCTGTTACATATAGGGTGCAGTCTCTGGGTTACATACCTATCCCTTCAGCATGTCCTATTTATACCACAGTCCAGGTGTAGGTGTGTAGAATAGGTAATTTTCATGCTAATCCTTTCTTGGATATGCAGGAGGTACATTGTTGGATCTGACACCTCCCTGTATGGCAGCCATCCATCCCCCCTCCAAGTCATGTCAGAGACAGAATACACAGTTTCAGACTTGACACAGTCTGCATAGGATGTTATTTACATTATGTATTGGTTTACTGTGGAACATTTGTGGCTGTTACAGTTGTCAGATATGCTTGTGTTGTTACATACCAAAGGTGGTATTGCACTCAACGATAGGTGTGAAGAATGCCAAATACAGTGTAACAATGTTGTTCTGGGATTTACTTGCCATGACTTTCTCTATAGGTTGTGCAACATGGAATGAATCCCCACACATCTTACCAACCTGTGTAAGTCAAAGGCTAGATCACTGCCCATATGTCCCCCTCTACTGGGTCAACTGTTGGAGGTGTGTAGACACTACGATATTTACCAGGGGTAGATGACTTCCCAAATGATAGTATTGTGCACTCCTTCGCATTTAGTAATTGTCAATGGCAACAAATGAAAGTGTGTGTCAGCCCATCCTGGATAACTGTTGGTTCTGTGTGGGAGTCAGTGACAGCTCCTAATTTGCAATCATCAGCAAATGTAGTCAGTCTGAGGTCACTGACAGTGACCATGACTGCACTGAAGGGAATGGCTAGAGGGGTAATCCCAGGAATGATTTGTGAGGGAAGTCCACTGGTGACTGGCCTCATTGTAGCGATTGAACACCCAATGTTATCGTCCTGGATAATGATGGTCAGACACTTAGTTATCCACCGGCTGAAATACTACTTTGTAAATAACCTCTATAGTGTTTCAGCAATGCCTGATGGCCTAATAGTGTCAAATGCCTTGGCAGGCCATGGTAGGATGAGTGACTCATTTTCCCCTCATTCATTGCATAGGTTAACAGACAATGAGGTTCACTGGTCAGAATAGACCTGATCTGCCTTTGACCAAATGGTCATGTCCATGATAATTCTTTTCATGACTTTAAATATCACACTACTGGGACATCTGGAGACAGTGCTTGTCAGTGCATGCTACTTGTTCTGCGTGTAACTCAGTATTGCAATTAATTCCATCATGGTTTCCAAGAAAATGGTCACCCAAGGTGTCTGCATCTGTACAGAGCACGTGCAAACAATAGAGGGGGAAGTATTACATTTACCCTGTGAAGGTGAGGAGGGAGGTTTTACACAGTTATTTTGCAGTTGGACACTACTCAAACAGTGTGTACTGAAAGGACACAATTACCTTGTGAAGAATGTTGAAAATAGGGGAGTTCCCTGAACTGCTGGTGCCTGGAAATTACTACTGCTGGTCTCCCCACAACCACTTTTTCTTCTGGGATACTATGTTCCTATACTGTTCCACTCATCAGAAGTAAAATGTTACTATCATGCTCAATTACAAACAATTACAAAATTCCCCGACAGCAGGACTGGTAGTGTGACAGGTGTATCAACAGACAACAGGAAATATAGACCTATTAGCCTGAGTAGCCATATCTGTAGGCCCATGGGGCAAATCATCATGGACCTGATCAGCAGAGATGTATGTCATCTGCAAACAGTTGACCCTATACAGTTTTGAATTACTGAAAGGTAGATCATGCTTGTTAAACCTGGTGGACATGCATGAAGCGGTTGCCAAGGACCTGGGTAAGGGGGCATCTGTGCATACAACTCCCTGGACTTATCCAATCTGTGTGACACTATTCCCTACTCAGGCATTATTGACAAAAATCACAGAAGGAGGCATCAACAGTATTAGAGGGGTCACTAAGTGGCTCACTGATAGAACTCATAGTCAAAATAGGGGAATCCACCTCCCGTAGCTGATCTGTTACCAGTGGTGTTCCACAGGGCTCAGTCCTGGGTCCTCTACTGCTTGGCATCCATTTAACCAAAGTACAAACACAAAGTGAATGTCTGTGGCTGACAAGGTTAGCTGATGCCTGCAAACTGTGATCAGTCATAGCATCTACCAGTTATGTCAATATCCTTCAAGAGGGTCTTCATGACCAAATGCTTGTTGACATATTTATGGCCGTAAACTCCATGCAAATATGTATGTAGTAACATTTCCATTGGTAACACCAATGTGCCTGGTAAGTAGCACTTTAGTAGCAATACCTGATGTACATACTCAGGGGTGATAGGCCTGGGCACACAGGCATGGCCACACAGGTTTATTTATTATTTACTTATTTATTTATTGACATTTGTTGACCGAGAAAGTCCACTAGGCTTGAGACCCATTTTCAGTGGAGGCCCAGGGAGAAAAGCTCCAAGTTACATGAAAATCATTCTGTAAGGAAACAAAATTATAATTATAAAGCAGGTGAAATAATACAGAAAACTATCACAGCAGCAAATATGTTGTAAAAAGGCACAGTAGAGTAACAATGGACCATTAGCATGTAGGAAAATTATACAGTTAGAAATATTTAACAATACAGCTCAATTTTTTTTTGGGGGGGGAGTAGGAAAAGGGAAAGATAAGTGTAGTGGGAAGGTAGCATTAAAGAGTTAAACTTAAAGGTAAGACAGATATAGTTAGAATCTAATAGCTAGATAGTGGGAATAAGTAGATTATAGGTGGCATATATTTAATGGTAGCATTAAAAGTAGAAAGTGACAGAGAAGAAAAAATGTGTTAAGATGGTTGTAATGATGTGTGGACTATGATACTAAAGATTAGGGATAACTCGTATGATGTAACAGCATAACATATACATAAGTGTATTTACTCCGTGAAACAGTTCTGCTAGATTAAGGAGGCTGAGGATATGTGTTGCATGTGCAGCTGGGGTTACCAGTGAGATGTTGTTTTAGTTTTCTTTTACAGGAGATTATGTTGTCTAATTCTGTAACTGATGATGGGAGGGTGTTCCACAGCTTAGTTATGGAATGGGAATAGAGGCAGCTACCTGCTCTTTTACTAGGTTTTGATACTTTATGTAGGTGTTTGTTGTTAGAGCATAGATTTTTGGATGGGACGTAAGGTTCAATGATATTTTCAGGGAAGGGCAGCGCTTGGGCTTATAAATGATTTTATGAGCAAATGTACATTGTGTGTAATGTAGGTAATGTCCAAATTCTTGCCAGTTTAGTCCTTTAGTGGCCTGACAATGAAGGGTGTGATTTGGTTGGGCTGATGCAAATTTTGCAATCTTATAGTAACAGGACTGTAGTTTGTGTTGCAAAGAGTTGTGGCGATTGGTGAAGATAGGAGACCCATATAATAAGGTTGGAAGGAAAAGACTTTTTGAAAGTTTTATTTGGATGGATTTGTCTAAGTATTGTTTGTTTCTGTAAAGTTTGCCTAATTTGAAGAGAGTCTTTTTTATTGTGTTATTAATATGCAAGTCAAAGCTAAGTTTTCTGTCAATAGTAATTCCTAGCAGTTTGGCCTGATTTACTAACTCTAGTGGGGTTTTGCTTATGGAGAATATAGTAAAGTCTGTGGGAACAGGTTTAGATGCAAAGATGAGTAGTTCAGATTTATTAGGGTTAATAAATAGCTGTGATTGGTTTAGCCAAAGTTCTATGGATGTAAAGGCCTTTTGTGTTAACTTTTGGATGTCAGAAAAGTTATTGGAGGTACAGATTATGGTTGAATCATCTGCATACTGTACCTACTTTACCATACACTGTACCTACTTTACCATAGATCACCATGTCCCCCCAGTAGTAAGATGGGAATTATATCTCACTCATGTCATAACTGAGGGCTCTGTCACCCGAAAATGATGTAGTTACATTCTCCATGTACTTTTCCCTAAGAAGGACAATATTTGAGTACAATGGACATTTTTTCATGTACCATTCCAAGCACTAGTGGCAACTGTACACAACACAAAGGTTCCTCACAAGGGAACTTCAAGTCTTCAGGATCTGTCCTGTGAGGATCGTCTGAAATAACTGTCATTGTAGCCTGTGTGAAATAGACTTCTCAGAGGTGATCTCTGCCGTGCATATGGGGAAACGCCTGACCCTGCTTTATTGGAAATGCTGCATATATGTAGGTAGAATGGTACATGGATTACTTGCTGTATTGACATTAACCTAGTATGTGACATTACTAACATATGCTGAGGGGAGAGATATGGCTCTCTTCAGATGCAATCTGTATGATTGCCTGGATGACTGTTATTTCACCACAGGACTTCTGCATGTGTCCCTTGTGGACAGGGGCAGTATGTGCTGATCATGAAAATAAGGTTAAGAACTTTCCTAGCATTGTAAAGGTCCTAGGGCCATTAAGCTGTTATAGTGCAATGATCCTGATTCTGTACTTTGCTGTGAAATGTTCTAGCAACCACACATTCAAACCTGGCTACAGTGAGAATAGCACCACTACCACCTTATGTTTACAGAACACTGCACAGCATACAAACACTATAAGTTGACTGCAATGAGATTCGAACCCCTACCTATTCAATGGTGCACACTACAGATCACAGTACTTAATGCATGCAACACCACTCACCTGCTACAACCAAAATACTGCAAAACCCTACCTCTTTCTAAGTCAGTGTGGTGATCATAATCATTTTGTATGGATATGCACCCACAAACCCATCCCAAGTGACCTGGAGTGAGATTAGAACCCCTAGTTGTCTAGTCTTACACACTACAGATCATAGTATTTAGCGTTCTTGTGACGGCTCAAGCCTGGCATTCAGATGGCAGTTGGTAGTCTTAAGGTACATGACATCAGCAAACCTTGTGGAAGACAGGAGTTTGGAGACTGGTAACAACTGCAAGGGCCAAAAGGTGCAGAATCATCACAGTTTGGTACTCAATGTGGGATTCTCAGTTGTTTGCCAGGGAGATGCATGCACTCACACACACACACACACACACACACACACACACACACACACACACACACACACACACACACGCACACACACACACACAAAATGTAGCCTGGAGTGGGATTAGAACCCCTACCTAACTAGGTCATGCACACTGCAAATCACAATGCCAACCGCACGTGCCATGGCTGAAGTCTGTTGTATATATCGCTGCAGGTGAACTACTTGTGGAGTACATAAACTAAGCTTTTGTTGTACAGCGTGGGTGGACTACAGAGTGACAGTGCTTCTTACTGTAATCTGAATCTAGTGGCCTAGCAATCAGATAAATGTTTGTTATCCTAGCTATGTGGTTACAGTAGCCATTTAGTCCATATGTAGCTTTGCATTTTGATGGGCAAGCACAATGTGCCCTGTCAATGTGTGGGTAGACAACATTATACATTACACCACCTGCTCAGCCACCTGCTCAGCTGTTTGTGTATATGTGGTGACATCCAGCAGGCACAGGGTGCTGTAAGTTCAGGTGGCACAGTGGTGCAGCGGTTAATGCCTTCGCCTCACAGCAAGAGGTTCTCTGGTTCAATTCTCGGCTGGGGTGCCTTCTGTGCAGAGTTTGCATGTTCTCCCTGCGTTCGCATGGGTTTCTGTCCCAGAGACTTCCCATAGTCTGAAACAGACTACCTATCTATGTCAAACAGACCTCCTCCGGGTACTCCGGTTTCCTCCCACATTCTAAAGACATGCTTCTGGAGCATTTCTCCCCGGGCCTCCGCTGAAAACAGGATCTGTGGAACCTAGTCAGACTTTCCCGGTCAACAAATGTTAAATAAAAAAAATAAATAAATAAAAAGTGCATTACCTTGTGTTGAGCCCTTAGCCTTGGTCCTTTGAGCAACATTATATATGTGTCATAGTGCAGCTTTACTCACCATTATCAGGGTATCTGGGACAATACAGGCATGCACACGCATATGCAAATATATATGTATGTATAAAACAGGGACGTATATATAAATGGAGGTGTGTATATGTTTGTGTGTGTGTGTGTGTGTGTGTGTGTGTGTGTGTGTGTGTGTGTGTGTGTGTGTGTGTGTTATGTAGATATATGAGGAGAGACAGAGATGTATGTGTTTATAGGTTCATAGGTTCATAGGTAGGTACTAGGCTATTGGCCCTCAGGCCTATATAAGCCTAGCCAAAAAATGTACCCTGGCTTTCGCCACCCAAGAAAATAATTTTCCTGTGCCCCTGTCGAGCAGAGCCACAGAAGTGATCCCTAGGGTGAATTTTCCATTTCCCATCCAATCATCAAGATTTTTCTTGAAGAGTGCTAATGAGGAGGTCTGTTTGACATAGATAAGTAGTCTGTTTCAGACTATGGGAAGTCTCTGGGACAGGAAGCTATCCCTCCAGCATGTTCTGTTTATTGTGGTGACAAGGTTTAGGTCCCTAGAGCATGTAGCTCAGAGAGATCGGGATTTCTTTAAGTGGAGCATGTCCAACAGCTCTGGGTTTGGCATAGCTTTGCATGTTAGGCAGTGATCACCCCTGAGTAGGCGATATGTGATGGAGTAAAGCTGTAGTTTTTTGAGACGGTCTGCGTAGCGCATCTGTTTGAGGCCAGTAATCCTCTTTGTGAGGTATTTCTGTGGTCTTTCCAGTTGTTGTAGATGTCTTGTGAGGTACGTACCAAAAGGGGCATTGTACTCTATAATGGGTCTAATGAGTGATGAGTAGAGGGGAACAATGACCTCTTTTTTTCTGGATGAGAATCCTTTTGTGATGAGATGAGCCACATAGAAGGATTTCCTGACCACTGTGGTGATGTGATTATAAAAGGAGAGACTACTGTCCACCTGTGTCCCAGGTCTCTTATCACATTTTTGGCATTAAGTAGACTACCAGCTATGTGGTAGTTCATGGGTACAGAGTTTTTACCAAAGGGGATGACAATACACTTTTTGGCATTGAGCTTCAGGCCATGACTTTGACACCAGGTATCTGTCTCAGTGAGGCCCTTTTGTAGTTTGTCCACATCATTAGGAGTTTCGATTATGGCTCCTAGTTTGCAGTCATCTGCAAACTTTGCTAGCCAAAGACCTTCTGTGTTAGCCTGCACTTCAGATAAGTAGGTACCAAACCGGAGAGTAGCCAGGACTGAACCCTGTGGTACTCCACTTGTCACTGGTCTGAAGTTGGATTTGGCATCCGCTACTTTCACAGTGTGGGTTCTGTCCATGAGCCAGTTGGCAACCCATCTTGTGACACAGGGATTTATACCTAGTTTAGTCAGCTTATCTATAATTCCAGAGTTGGGGATGGTGTCGAAAGCCTTGGCAAGATCTTGATAAACTGTGTGAACCATTTTACCCTCATCTATGGCTTTGGTGACTGCTTCAAAGAAGTCAATCAGGTTTAGGAGACATGATCTGCCTTTTACAAATCTAAATTGGGTAGGGTCCAGAGTTTGGAGATTACCAATGTCTTTGTTTATGAGTTCTATGATGATATGTTCCATGGCCTTGCAGACCAAGCTCGTCAGGCTAATGGGGCAGTAGTTCCCGGGGTCCTTCATGGCTCCACCTTTGTGGAGTGGGATAACCATTGCGGTGTGCCATTCAGTGGGTACAAAGCCTGAGGTGAGGCTATGATTGAACATGGTACTTAGGTAGGGTGCCAGTTCATTCTGTAGTTCATGTAGAACGCAGCCTGGGATATTGTCAGGTCCCATGGATGCTGTGTTCTTGGCTTTGGAGAGTGTGTTTTTTACCTGTGCAGCCATGATTATAGGAACTTTGCATTCTTCCAATATAGAGTTGGACCCCCTAGGGGGTGAGAGGGGGGGTAAAGTTAGCCCTGAACCTATCTGCTAGGATGTTGGCAATATCTGTTGGTTCTGTATATTTAGCGCCATTGTGCTGTAACTCAGAGCAGATCTGAGTGTTCCCATTGAGATTCTTGACATAGCTATAGAATGCTTTGTGGTTGTTTTTAGAGTCAGTGGCAATTTTGTTTTCATAACTAGCTTTGGAGGATTTTATGAGGCATCTCAGCTATATATCTACATCTATGTGTGTGTGTGTGTGTGTGTGTGTGTGTGTGTGTGTGTATAAATATATACTTATATATATATATATATATATATATATATATATATATATATATATATATATATATATATATATCCATAGGGGGAGAGAGATAGTGACAGATAGATATGTATACCTATATGTATGTACAGACATTTTAAGTGCGGAGCAACAGAATTGCACTCTGCTTAACTAAGTGTATGTGCATGCTCAGTGGGATTTTCACTAGTTATACACTGACTCCAGTCCACACTTGCATGTACTCCAGTCCAGGATTCTGTGTGTTACACAAAATTACTTCTGTACCTGTTACTGCACTGCTCCACTTCACTTAAATTGGCTACGACTTTCTGAAGTTGTCTAATTTAATTAATATGTGACAGACGTTAATAATATTACACCACATGTAGAAGTTATACATTAGAACCATGAACACTATCATACAACCTACTTGCCCTAGACCATTGACCCACACAAGCAGCTTCCCAAACAGGAGTCATTCATCACAAAATCACCTGAATAAATATATACATTGTTATTCCTGCATTAAGTAAGACATACAATGTATGATTGTTTTTTATGTTACTGCCTTGAGACTGCCTTGAATGGTGATATACCATTGATGAATTAGTGTTACGGCAGTTACAATGGAACACTGCTGTGTTGAGGGTGGGGGAGTAACACCACATTTTGTGCTGGGATACACAATAGTCTATCGTGTAACCCCACTGTTGAACATCTCCCTTGACTGATGTTCCAGTAATCTGTTGCAGTAGGAATGCATGAATATGCCATGCATGAGGCCTAGATACTAATGGAAACATGATAGTGGAATGGGTATCTGTAGTTCTATGTGGATGTTATTTTTGTCCAAGTAGCCGACTAACTTTACTTCCATAATGTACCAGATCCATGTATGCAATGCCAGTATTGTGCAGGTTATAGACTTACCTTGCAAATGCAACAGGTGACACAACTGTAGCTCAGAGCTGACTCTGGCAGATATAAGCAGTACACAGCCAATACATGGATATGTACAGGATGTGTACTGCTTATATCTGCCAGATATAAGCAGTACACAGCCAATACATGGATATGTACAGGATGTGTGGATTGCCTGGCATCTGTTTTAATTTCTGTATGTGAGTAGGAGTAAATGTAAGTCCCTAGGTCCCGAGGTTGTCAGTGAATGTGCTATGCTTTGTCTCTTAGCCAAAGCAAGGGCATACTGAGCACGGCTACATCTGCCTACAGGGACATCAGCAGGGAGTTCCTCCTCCAAGTCCTCCTGTGTCTGTGGCTGTGGTGACCTAGGCATTGGTGGGGAGCTATGTATCCCTTCCCTTTGCTGATCCTGCTGACAGCTGTTTCCACAGAATCAGATTGTGTAGCATAGCACATGCTATGAATAAATGTGCGCATGTGGCTGCAGAGTACTGCAGGGCTTCACCAGATATACCTGGGCACAAGAACTGTGACTTCAGAAGCACAAATACACGCTCTATGATGTTCCTAATTTGTGCATTTGCCTCATTATGGCATTCTTCTGTGGGTGTGTGAGCATTTCGGATGGGTGTTATTATTGTTCCAGGGCATAGCCAGTATCACCCAGTAAATGGCCATGTGGGATGTCCCCCCTAACAAACATCCTGTACAGCTATGATATGTGTCAGATATGGGAGTCATGATAGCTGACAGGACTGTCAGCACACACATTCAGAATAAACCCCTGGGCATTGCACACGATGACCTGGCAGTTGATGGATTGGTACCTCTTGCGGTTGACGTAGAGTCTACCCTGCTCACCAGGTGGTGCTTTGATGTGTACATGAGTGCAGCAGCATTAACTACAGCATCTAGCACATAGAGATGTAGCAGATCTGCAGCAGCCCCTAGCATTATTTCTGTTAAAATTCCCACGTCTGTCCTCCAAGGGTCCAAAGTATTAGGGGAAAATCAGAGTGAGGGTTTATGCATACTTTATACATGTCTGCTGTAGGTCCATCATGTGAGATTGGCTAAGTATTATGCATTTCACTTGCCAAAACTGTAATTAACATCATTTAATGGCCCTACTTTAAATTACTTGCTGCCTACATCATCACTGTGACCTGGGTGGTATTTTTCATGTGAACATGCTCAGCTGTGTGGTGCACAGTGCAAACCCATGCACCAGGAATTAAAAAATTCTAAAAAAGCTAACTGGACACACCCCTCTACTTATATCCACATCCAGTGGAAATATCAACAAGGTATAGGAGCCTACACAAAAGGGATCTTGCTCCTGTTACCGATTCAACAAATTCACCTAATTTGCATACATATCCATGCTGACAGCCTGTTGACTACATAGTTCATAGCCGTATGACCTAGGCAACAGTACCAGTGCACCATTGTGTGGACCTGATGCAACATTCTATAATACATTTCTGAGAAATATAAAATGCTTTTTATTCCTATTTCTTTTTTTAATTTTTCAGTTAGGCATGTTTGTGAACTATGGCACATAGCGCAAACATGCTGCAATCATTAAAAAAATATATTTTTACATATTCCCTTGTATTTTCTGACATCCACAATGCATTTTTAGCACATCAATGTATGTGATCTAACCATTTCAGCGGAGTTATTTCCATATTTGTGGACTTTTGCATCCTCTTCTTTCCATGTAGACAGCTGCACATGGAAAATTTTTGCTTGCACGACAGACACAAGACACAGGATCTACACAGATGCCTTTCTGCTTGTTGGATCACTCCACCTCGGTCATTTGCCTAAGATTTGCATGCTTATGAGGTCATTTGCATTACACGGAACTTTCCTTGTTTATGTGTGCTTGTGCACCGCTAAGTGGCACTTAGAATCTAAAACTGTTTGAGCTTGTGTACGCATTGCACCGGTTACAGCATTTTGTCAACTAGGATATTAACTACTTCCCTTGCATCATAATGGGCTATATTTTGTGGACTAGCTGTGAACATTGCTGGTTGAGAGTTCTTAAGTTCCTGGAATAGTTAAAGAAATACTTCTAACACTGCTTGGATTGATTATTTTAAGTTCACACAGCTTTGAGCTTCATAATTATTTTTTAAATCAGTTTACTAGTCAGCTTAGGTGTATTCTTGAGGTGGATAGAATATGATCTCTTATAAGCATTAAATCATTTTTTCTCTTGTTTTATAATTTTTTTTATGGGAATTTCACCATAGGAGTTTGATTTAAAATTTCTCATTGTATTTGGCATGGATAAGGACTGACCTAACAACTGTTTATGTGGAAGTAGAAGTCAGAGGCATAAATACCAGCTTTAGCAATGGGGTCCATCACAGGATAATTAGAGTGGAATTTATCAAGGTCATCAGGTAACTTTAGATGGTGTCCTTTTGAGAAGTCTTTAAGCACTGAGGTATTTGCAGAGAATATACCACCAGTTTTAAAGGCAAATGTCACTGATTTCTGGTCTGATTTAACAAGGGAGGATGTCACATAATGAGGTGTACAAGAAGTAGCCAAATTTGTACGTACACTATCAAGGCTATTAGTAGAAGTCAGTGGCATAAATGCCAGCTTTAGCAATGGGGTCCATCACAGGATAATTAGAGTGGAATTTATCAAGGTCATCAGGTAACTTTAGATGGTGTCCTTTTGAGAAGTCTTTAAGCACTGAGGTAGTTGCAGAGAATATACCACCAGTTTTAAAGGCAAATGTCACTGATTTCTGGTCTGATTTAACAAGGGAGGATGTCACATAATGAGGTGTACAAGAAGTAGCCAAATTTGTACGTACACTATCAAGGCTATTAGTAGAAGTCAGAGGCATAAATGCCAGCTTTAGCAATGGGGTCCATCACAGGATAATTAGAGTGGAATTTATCAAGGTCATCAGGTAACTTTAAATGGTGTCCTTTTGAGAAGTCTTTAAGCACTGAGGTATTTGCAGAGAATATACCACCAGTTTTAAAGGCAAATGTCACTGATTTCTGGTCTGATTTAACAAGGGAGGATGTCACATAATGAGGTGTACAAGAAGTAGCCAAATTTGTACGTACACTATCAAGGCTATTAGTAGAAGTCAGTGGCATAAATGCCAGCTTTAGCAATGGGGTCCATCACAGGATAATTAGAGTGGAATTTATCAAGGTCATCAGGTAACTTTAGATGGTGTCCTTTTGAGAAGTCTTTAAGCACTGAGGTATTTGCAGAGAATATACCACCAGTTTTAAAGGCAAATGTCACTGATTTCTGGTCTGATTTAACAAGGGAGGATGTCACATAATGAGGTGTACAAGAAGTAGCCAAATTTGTACGTACGCTATCAAGGCTATTGAGGCCTTTAATAGGATGGGTAATTAATTGTAAAAAGGAGCTAGTATTTATAAAGTCAAGGAAGTATTGTGCATGCCAGCCACAGCTACTGTAGGACAAGCAGTTTATTGACATATAGTTGAAGTCTCTTACTTTAAAGGTGTTAGGTTTAACTGGGATTTTGACTATGTTGTTAAGATAGCTATCATGCTTAGTAAGGGACATAGTCAGTGATCTATAACAAGCTGCGAAGTGGTAGCTAATCTTATATATGGTGATTTGGACAACTAGCAGTTCAAATTAGGTGTTTTAAGGAAGCTGCTGTGATGGAATGATATCCTTGACAAATACTGATATGTTCCCACAGTTGCTAGTACATCTAAAGATGTGATAGGCACTAAACCCAGGACATCTCACTATGTGAAAGGCACTAAACCCAGGAATACAGGAAGTGCTTCCATTGTTTTTAAACCATGTCTCTGTAATCACACACACTAGAATGTGTTTTGAGTTAGAGGAGAGCCATAAGTCTAAACATTTTTTATTATCTTAAGACTCTTGGCATCCTACAGACCCTCTTTAATATGTTCCAAATAAGAACTTCTTAGGTTCCAATGTCCAGCATGTAGATTTCAGTCTAAAAAAGTACCATGGGGGTAGCAAAGGCTTTATTCACAATGTAAAAGCCTTGCTAAGTGAAGCGCAGGTTATCTCTGGTAAACCAGGAGGGGTTGCCCACAAATAATTCATGGTCTAGGGAAACTGAAATATGCACATAAACCTCAGCAGCAAACCAACAGTAAATTTACACAAGGACCCAGCATTGTTGCAATCCAAAAATTTGGCAGACAAGTAAGGTGCAGCAAAGAATTTATTTAAACCAACCATCAGGTAGAAGAAAATGCAATATATTTATTAATTTATTTTATTTATTTCACCTTTGTTGAGCAGGCAAGTTCTACTAGACTAGTGGCCTCTTTTTAGTGGAGATCCGAGCTGGTATTATACTACTCAGGCAAATTTGGCCATGGGAACTTCCCCTGCTCATTTTGGTAGGTGCCATGGGATCTTTTATACCTACCTGAGCTACCACTAAGTCAAGCAGATACGATCTTAGTCAATTGTCTTGCCCAAGGGATAATACACTAAGGAGTATAGCATCCCCCTTATGCTGTACTACAACAGCAATCCAATCATCCACAGTGGGAACAAAACCCACAGCTTTCTGGTCTTTCATCACCAAATTGGATTGAGCTTTCTGTTGCTCTACAGAATAAAATGGTATACTGGTCTCAAAGCAAAAAACTTCTTCCTTGGAACCAAATCATAATAGTAAAAAACAAGAGCTAGCTTTATAGACTCACTTATAATTTGATATCACTAAACAAACAGGAAAAAAAATCAGCATTAATACCTATGCAAATCCTTAGAGCCTGCTTAACTTTAGAAGTTACATAGGTGAAAATGGGCACATCACCTTAAATTTACACATTCAAAATACTTGTGAAAATGCAAGTACATCTTACTATGGTCAGAATATAGCCAAAATTGGGTGTGTATACTACCACCCAGTGGTGAATGGAAAGAATTGCATGAAACTGCAAATAAAAGAATAGTCATCAAGTTCTGGGGAAAAGTATCCCAAGAGTAATAATCCATATTTGTTCCTTAATGTATAATATCGCTCATGTTTCTGAATGCTTTTGATATAAACCTTATTAATACCATAAAAGCAGAATCTGGCCCCTGGATATAAAACAAATTGTTTATATAGAGCATTACCGATTCTTTGACTTTTGATATAATTCAAAAGTTCAGATATCCATTAATTAAACTTTCTAGAAGTCTTGCTTGCACAAAATGTCTAGCATGTACAAACTGGTAAGTAAATAATATTCTCAGTTTTACATGTAATGGAACATCTGATCTCAGAAAATTCTTCAAAGTGAATTCTTTACTTTTTAAAACATACTGACAGAAGGTAGAGTTACAACACAGAAAATTTCAAGTCAGTATGCTACCATCTAAAGTTTTATGTGTCAGAGAAATGTCATTCCATTTCTTATACTGAGCTAAGAAATTCTGCTATTTGATTATCTCTCTTGTATACAAAATTACAGAACTGGGGGAACAATTTGTTAATTTCAGGTTCAGTTTTTAAAATGCCCAAATAATGATCGAATAGATTTTTAACAAGGTGAATATTTTTCCAAAAGTAGTTACAAAATTGTTACTTTTTATAAGTGGAATATGATGAATAAGTTGGCTTCTGGCTCCAGACTCACCTGAGTTGAGTAAACTGTTTAACACTGTTCAGTTTTCATGCTCACACTCTATTGGTAACATCCCTTCAAATGTGTGCTTTCTGTCATCTGTTGTATAACATCTTCTGTGGAATCATAAGCTAATATTCAGGTTGAGTATATTATGGGTATGTTATAGCTTGTCATCATTGTTTAAATGGTCAGTACAGTAGTGGGTGGGCTTTGATCACCTTATTGTTATATGCTGTTTAGCAATGGTCATTCTTTAACCTTCTTATTCTGCATTATCATTTTCTCTTTGAAAGGTATGTTATCTTGCCTCTTTACCACAACTTGTGTTTTGGCTTTGCATACATACATAGAAATATTTTAAGCACAGGCATTAATGTCCTTCTAGCTTGTCAATATACCAAAACATTTGTTCCCATAATGTGTCCAGGCTGTTCTTAAAACTATCTAACCTAGTACTTGCTTTAGTATAATTTGGTAGTATGTTCCATACATCAGCTACTCTGTCAGAGAACCAATTAGTAAACTTTTCATTCCTAAAGAATCTTCTACATAGGTTGTCTGATGATTCTCTACTACTCTTTGATAGCCCCAAACATTCCCAGAGGTAGTTGTCACTAAATGCCCTATATACCCGAATACGATTTTCTGTTAGATATCTGTAAGAGACACTGTACAAGTTCAGATATTTTAGTCTTTCATAATAACTTAAATGTTCACATCCATGGATGCCCTTGGTATAGCTCTGCTGTACTTTTTCCAGTTTACTTATACTTGTTTTCTTATAGGGTTTCCATATTGTTATTCTATACTCAAGTTTGGGTCTAATATAATTAACAATGACTTCATCATTTTTTGATTTTCTAGACTTTATAAATCTTTTTTATACAACCTATAGTTCTATAACTATCATTAACACATTAGCTGATATGATTAGAAAAACTCATAGCTGGATCTACCCATATACCCAGGTCCTTAAATGAGTCTACAGTTTCAATCATTGTGTGTTGTATTAAATATTTACCTTTCAGTTTATGCCTACCAAATTTCATATACTTAGTTTTTGATGTATTTATCAGCACATTATTCTCCTGTGCCCAAATGGTTAATTTAGCCAAGTTATTTTGCAGACATGCCTTATCTGTAACACATGTAATCAGTTTATCCAATTTCAGGTAATCTGCATATAGACTGTAGAACATCAGAAGAAAAGTTAAGTCTGAAAGATACAATCTAAACAAGTAAGAGCCTAGGACAGAGCCCTGTGGGCACACCCTGACTGCAACCAAGGATTTCACCTATCCAGTTGCTATATGATACTTGCCATGTCCTATTTGTAAGCCATGCAGCTATCCATTTTGTCAAGAGTAAATCAATACCTAGTTGTTCTAATTTAATGATCAATGTTTTGTGTATGACCCTGTCAAATGCAAATGCTAAAGTTAAATCTATATAAATCACATCACAGCACAATTTTAAATTCATAGCTGTTATTATATTGTTATAGAACATCATGTTCCAGGTGGTAATAGATCTATTTTCAACATAAGCATGCTGATATGGTTTCAAGTCCCAACCTGTCCAATTCTGACAATAACTTATCCAGTAGTACCTTGTCCATTATTTTTCCACAATATGAAAGTAGACTTAAGGGTCTGTATTACTTTGGGTTTGACCTACTCCCCTTTACCTTAAAGACAGGTTTAATAAGCACATTTCTCCAATCTTGAGGAATCTCCCCATATTTATATGACCTAGTTTATAATAGATATAACAGTACCATAAGTTTTTGGTGAAGTGTTCTCAGGTCATTGTTACTAATTCCATCTCTTCCCTGTGCTTTGCTTGGTTGCAGTTTGCACAGTTCTTTTTCAATGTAATCTAATTTGATTTCAGAATCTGAGGTTACTTGGATGTCACTAGGACAACTTATCGCCCCTTTTCTGGAGCCAAACTGTTTTGCTAAGATTTTGTAAATATGTCTATAATTTGTTGGTTCTGAGAATAAATTTTAGAATGTGCACACAGGTTATCATTTTGTATATCTTTACTCCTTCCACATTTTATGTATCTATAAAAAGGTTTCCGATTATGCTCAATTCCTTTATATACATTTTCTTCAAATTATTCTTGATCTTGTCTCACACTACATTTAATCTGTTTGTCCAGCTTGTTTATTTCAGTCTTCAAAGTTGTAGTTCAACCTCTCATCTATGTCTTACATTTTTTGTCTCTCGCCTTAATCAGATATCTTGTTCTTATGGAAATATATCTCCTTTACATTGTATGCCTAAATCCTGATGTTAAACATTTTTTTTTGATTTTTGCACTCAAACAGTTTCTCTTTCAAACCCTTCCATATTCCATCTGCAGTTTTTTCCACGGAACACCTCACTTCAGTTAATTTTACATAGTAACTGTTTTGGTTCCATATAATCTATAATTAACTTTCTGTGCATTGGTTTAGATTTTAGTTTGGCAGAATTATCTAGCAACAAATTAACCTTTATAACCCCATGATCACTGCACATCAATGGTGGTAAAACTTGACTTGAAGTACAGTAATTTCTTTAGGAAGACAAACAGTGTCTAGTATGTTCTGTACCATTTTTTTTTGTTTTGTTTTTTTTTTTTTTTTTTACAATATGAAGCAATTGTTGTTCCTGAATATACATTGTGAATAATATCCTTAGTTTTGTTGTTGAATCAATATTATTCCAGTCTGTTTCTGGTATATTTAAGTCCCCAGCTAATATTATTCTTCCCTCCTGTGTTTCATGCAAGAAGTGTATAAAGTACTCTAGGTCATCTACACTTGACTTTGGTGGTCTGTACACTCCAACAATTGTTATATGTTCCAAGGATGTCTTTATTGTCACCGTTACACAGTGTATAGGATTGGTGTTATCATTGAACATGTAATGATTACAGATCTCATAACTATCTTTAATCCCTATCATAACACCTCCACCTGATTTTTTTAGAATGTCTGTTACAGTAAAAACATTTATACCCTGTCAGAACTGGTTTCAAGTCATTGTTCTTTAACCACATTTCACAAATATTCTGTGGGAGCATAGCAAATTTTCCAATAAAAAAAACTTTATTATTAATGTTCCTAGCATTAACAAACATCAGAGATCCTGTGAACTCTTACATTTCCGACCTGGCAAAAATCCTTCCTAGTGTTTGTTACATGTTGCAAAATATCTGCTACAAAAATTCTCTTCCTTGATCTTGATAAATGCATGCCATCCTGTCTGAACACACGTGTGCTGAAAACTAGGCTTGGATGCTCTACACATTTCAATTTTTTAAAACAGGACATTTTTTCCATGTAGGTATTTACCCCAAAAATCTTTTCATTAATGGTGACTTGACTATTCTTTCTGTAGGTGATTTCTGAAAAATACATCCTATCACCAGTACAAGCTAGACTATCTATGAGGACTGTCAGTTCCCTACTAACAGTCAGAGAATCTTTGCAGATGAGATTATTTGTACCAACATGAATAAAAACAGATCCTTACTTCCTTACATTAAGGCATTCCAAAGCTTGTCTCACATCTTCTATTTTTGTTCCTGGTAAACAAAACACTATTCGATGTTTATTATCATTTCTGCAAATATAAGTATTAGTTCCTTTAACAATTGAATCTCCAATTACAATAATATCTTTGCTGATCAGTTCTGAAGAATCTTCAACTTCTAATACAGTAATATCTGCTTTAGTAGATAATGCTGTGGTGTATTTGGCAGGCAGAGGTAAATTCCATAATAGCCTACATTGTAGCATACTGACAAAAATCATAATCATTTGCTAATACTGTGCCATGCCAGTATAAAATACTTTTGTATGAGAACGCTAATGTCTCAGTCTACTCACGTAGTGATGTGAACAGTGACTCATAGGTTTTAATCACTTCCCCTTTTGGTTGGCATGTTACTTTCTGATGTTCAGTTTTTACTCTTCAACACTGTTGTAATATTTCCCTGAAACTTGTGTCTTCATACATCTTTAATATGCATTATTCTGAGGCTTCACTTGCATGTGTCTATAGAATATCCTTATAAATCCCTATGTCACAGGATGGGTTGCCAACTGGCTCACTGACAGAACCCACACTGTGAAAGCAGCAGACTCCAAATCCGACTTCAGACCAGTGACAAGTGGAGTACCACAGGGTTCAGTCCTGGGTCCTCTCCTGTTTGGTATCTACTTCTCTAAAGTACAGGCTAACACAGAAGGTCTTTGGCTAATGAAGTTCACAGATGACTGCAAACTAGGAGCCATAATCGAAACTCCTAACGATGTGGACATCCTACAAAAGAGCCTCACTGAGATAGATGCCTGGTGTCAAAGGCATGGCCTCAAGCTCAATGCCAAAAAGTGCATTGTCAGCCCCTTTGGTAAAAACTCTGTACCCATGAACTACAACATAGGCGGTAGTATACTTAACACCGAAAGTGTGATAAGAGACATTGGGACACTGGTGGACAGTAGTCTCTCCTTTGATAATCACATCGCCACAGTAGTCAGGAAATCCTTCTACATGTCACACCTCATCACAAAAGGTTTCTCATCCAGAAAAAAAGAGGTCATTGTTCCCCTCTACTCATCACTCATTAGACCCATTATAGAGTACAACACCCCTTTTGGTATGTACCTCATAAGACATCTGCAACAACTGGAAAGACCGCAGAAATACCTCACAAAGAGGATTACTGGCCTCAAACAGATGCCCTACGCAGACCGCCTCAAAAAACACCAGCTTTACTCCATCGTATATCGCCTATTCAGAGGTGATCTCTGCCTAACATACAAAGCTATGTCAAACCCAGAGCTGTTGGACATGCTCCACTTAAAGAAGTCCCAATCCCTCTGAGCTACATGCTCTAGGGACCTAAACCTTGTCAAAACAATAAACAGAACATGCGCTGGAGGGATAAATTCCTGTCCCAGAGACTTCCCATACACTGGAATAAACTACCTGTCTATATCAAACAAAGCTCCTCATTAGCACTCTTCAAGAAAAATCTTGATGATTGGATGGGAAATAGGAAATTCACCCCGGGGATCACCTCTGTGGCTCTGCTCGACAGTGGCACAGGAAAATAATTTTCTTGGGTGGCAAAAGCCAGGGTACCTTTTTGGCTGGGCTTGTATAGGCCCCAGGGCCGATAGCCTAGTACCTACCTATGAACCTGTGAACCTATGAGCCTTGAGAAAAGCCAGAGGTTTGAAACCTGAAATCCAGTTTGCATTCCATTTTTGAAATAAAGCATAGCTGTCACCATTATTCCATCTTCTTTAATGGCTCTGTGTAGTTATGCAATGATTTTACTTTATTAATGTTGGAGTGTTTCAGATACCCTGAGGGGTGTATGTATTAGCCTAACTTTTCTGTTTGCAGACTACTAAAAGCTAAGGTGTCCATGATATGTATTTTATGTCCCTTACCCCCATGTCTGAGGCAGTCATTCACCTTGCCAGCAAACTGGGGATATACTGGCATGTGGACTAAATTGCTAGATTGACTCTTCCCAGGGGTACAATAAAGTCATGTTTTCATAACATTCTCAGTGTACTACAACCCATTGCTGACAATCTGATGTTGCCTCTTCTAGTATAGGTTCATAGGTGGGTACTAGGCTAATGGCCCTGGAGCCTTTACAAGCCTAGCCCAAATAAATTGCCCAGGCACCATGCCACCCAATGTTGGTTCACAGTGCCCCTATCCAGTAGGGCAACTGGAGTGATCCCTGGGGTGAACTTTCTGTTAACCATCCACTCATTAAGATTTCTCTTGAAGAAGGCCAGTGAGGTGCTCTGCTTGACATAAATGGGAAGCTTATTCCAGAGTATGGGCAGTCTCTACAATCCATTAAATCATCCAAGGCTAGTTTTGAAAGAAAAATTGCCAATGACTACAAAGATAACCACAAAGCGTTCTTTAGCTATGTCAAGAACCTAAGTGGAAACTCTCAGATCTGTTCTGAGTTAGTGCAGAATGGCACAAAATACACTGAACCGACTGATATTGCAAACATTCTGGTAGACAGGTTTAGTGCAAACTTCACCCCCCTCTCACCCCCTAAAGGGCCCATAAGCATACCAGAAGAATGTAGGGCCCCATCAATCACCGAAGCACAGGTTAAAACAGCCCTATCCAAAGCCAATAACACAGCTTCAATGGGACCAGACGGGGTCCCAGGCTGTGTCTTACAAGAGCTCCAAAATGAACTAACCCCTCACCTAAACACACTGTTCAAACGCAGCCTCTCTATAGGCTACGTACCCATAGAGTGGTGCACAGCAACAGTTATCCCGCTCCACAAAGGTGGAGCCACAACAGACCCCAGGAACTATCACCCTATAAACCTGACTAGCCTGATCTGCAAGGCTATGGAATGCATTATCATGGAACTCATTAACAGAGACATTGGGAACCTCCAAACCTTGGGCCCTACCCAGTTTGGTTTTGTTAAGGGCAGATCATGCCTCCTAAACCTGGTGGACTTCTTTGAGACAGTTACCAAGGCATTAGATGAGGGAAAGGAGGTCCACACAGCCTACCTAGATCTCGCAAAGGCTTTCTACACCATTCCCCATTCTAGTATTATAGACAAGCTTACCATCTTGAATATAAACCCCTACGTCACGAGATGGGTTGCCAAATGGCTCATGGATAGAACCCACATGGTGAGAGTTGCAGGCTCTATGTCTGACTCTAAACTGGTTACAAGTGGTGTCCCCAGGGCTCAGTCCTAGGACCACTCTTGTTCGGTATATACTTCTCAGAGGTACAGGCAAGCATAGGAGGACTATGGCTGACCAAGTTCTCAGACGACTACAAACTAGGGGCCATAATTGATTCTCCGGCTGATACGAACACCCTTCAGATGGGTCTCACTGAGATGGATACCTGGTGTCAAAATCATGGCCTCAAGCTAAATGCCAAAAAGTGCATAGTCATTCCCTTTGGAAAAAACAAAATACCCGCGAACTACCACATAGGTGGTAGTCCCTAAATACAGAAAATGTAATAAGGGATCTGTGGACCCAAGTAGATAGTAATCTCTCCTTTGATAATCATATTGCCAAGGTGGTTAGAAAATCCTTCTATGTGGCCCACCTAATCACAAAAGGGTTTGCATCTAGAACAAAAGAGGTTATTGTGTCTCTCTACTCATCACTCATTAGACCCATCATAGAATACAATGCCCCATTTGGGATGTACCTTACAAGATACCTGCAACAGCTGGAAAGGCCACAAAAGTACCTCACCAAGAGGATTACTGCCCTCAAACAGATGCTCTATGCAGCCCAACTCAAGAAGCTCCAGCTGTACTCAGTTGCATACCGCTTACTCAGAGATGATCTCTGCCTGACATACAAGGCCATGTCCAACCCAGAATTGATGGACATGCTCCACCTAAGAAAAAAACAAATCCCAGAGAGCCACACGCTCTAGAGATATAAACCCCACCACAATGATAAATAGGACATGCTAGAGGGATACACTCCTATCCCAGAGACTCCCCATGCTTTGGAACAGGATTCCAATGTACATCAGGCAGAGCCCCTCACTAACACTCTTCAAGAGAAACCTTGACGGGTGGATGGGAAACAGAAAATTTACCCCGGGGATCACTGCACTGGCTCTGCTGGACAGTGGCGCAGGGAACTAATGGCTCTGCTGGACAGTGGTGCAGGGAACTGATGACTCTGCAAGACAGAGGCACAGGGAACTAATCTAAGGGGGTGGCAAAAGCCAACACATTCTGGATAGGCTTATAAATGCCCTTGGGCAGATAGCCTAGTACTTACCTATGAACCTATGAATCTGTCCCTCCAGAGTGTTCTGTTAATTCTGGTAATGAGTTTGTGATCTCTGGAGTATGTGGTGCAGAGGGATTGGGATTTCCTTAGGTGTAACACTTCAAGTAGGGCTGGGTTGGACGTGGCTTTGTAAGTCAAGCATAGATCACCTCTAAGTAGACGATAAGAGACTGAGAACAGATGAAGTTTCTTGAGTCTGTCCTTGTAGGACATGTGTTTAAGGCCTAGGATCCTTTTTGTGAGGTACTTTTGTGGCCTCCCCAGCTGTGGTAGGTGCCTGGTCAGGTACATGCCAAATGGAGCATTATATTCAATGATTGGTCTAATGAGGGATGAGTAGAGAGGGATGATGACGTCTTTCTTCATGGATGCAAAGCCTTTGGTTATAAGATGTGCCTTGTAGAAGGACTTTCTGACCACAGTGGCAATGTGGTGGTCGAAGGTGAGGTGGCTGTTGACCTAGGTGCCCAGATCTCTTATGGCCCCTTCAGTGTTCACTGGGCTCCAATCAATGTGTTAATTTTTGGGAACTGAGTTTTTTCCAAAGGGAATGATAAAGCTTTTTTTGATGTTAAGTTTCAGGCCATGGTTCTGACACCCATCATTGTTCTAAGGGAGGCTTTTTGTAGGATGTCTACATGACTTGGAGAGTTGATAATGACTCCTAGCTTGCAGTCATCAGTGAACCTGGTCAGCCAGAGCCTTTCTGTGCTGGCCTGGACTTCCAAGAAGTAGATGCCAAACAGGAGAGGGCCCAGAACTGAGCCCTGTGGGACTCCACTCATGACTGGCCGACGGTCTGATTTGGAATCCACAACTTTCACTCTGTGAGTCCTATTTGTGAGCCAATTTGCAACCCACTTAGTGATGTAAGGATTGGTGCATAGTTTCATGAGTTTATCAATGATACCTGAGAGGGGAATGGTATCAAATGGCCTTGGCCAGATCGAGGTAGGCTGTATGCACTGCCTTATCCTCATCCACAGCCTTGGTGACTGCCTCGAAGAAGTCAACCAGGTTCAGCAAGCAGGATCTCCCCTTGACAAAGCCAAACTGTGTGGGGTCAAGAGTTTGAAGATTGCCTATATATTTGTTAAGCAGGTCCATGATGATGCACTCCATAGCTTTGCATACCAGACTCATCAGGTTAATGAAGCAATAGTTCCCAGGGTCTGTAGTTGCTCCCCCTTTATGGAGCTGGATGACAGTAGCAGTGCACCATTCGTTAGGGACATAGCCTGAGGTAAGGCTGTGATTGAACAAGGCACACAGATGTGGTGCTTACAATTTGCAGTATTGTCATAGCTCCTTCCTCACTCTGTTTTTTTTTTTTTTCCATTATTTTGTTCCTCAACTCCATAAGCACATTTATGTTGTCTGCTGATTATGTTATTATAGTGTAACACTTTATTCGTCCTCAACATCTCTGGCACTTTTCATTGCACATTGATCTTATATTTGCAGCTGTTGCTGTTGTTTATGTCAACATTATACAACTGTGAGTGCACATTGCATCCACTACTGTAGTTGTACATACACCATCATTGTTTACCTCAGCTACTTGCATTTAATATGACCACAAGGTGATGTAACATGATCTGGCCATAGGTCTGTGCTTTGGTCACAGTGATAGACTCCTTGTCATGCAAAATGGCCTAGCCATATGCATAACTGACTAGTATTCCTGCTCATCATGCTGGAAATGTAAATGTTTTAAATGTTGGATTGGCTGAGTTCTGGGCTCAGTGTTAATGGCTCCTTGGGCTAGTGTGCTATTGAGTGCATCCCCCTTTCATCTCAAATCCATACTTCTACTTCCAATCTTCAACAACCTGGTACAAAGATAAAAGCAACACACTCATACCTATAAAGAGCTTAGAAAACAACTTATAATCCTGTTATCCTTCTAATCTGCAAAACCATATAATGAGCAACAGCTATCATAGAGAAATGTCGATGATCATATATAACCACAGAGAAATGACAGCACTCTTCTCATATTAAAAATTGACAAAAATCCGTCCTTTGCATGCACTAAGATGTTGCCATTATTCATGCAAATAAGTTAAACAGTTGCACTTCAGCAGGAAAATGTACAATTCTGCTAAGCCAGTTCCTATATTCTTAATGTTTTGTTTGTTCAGGGAACCAAAATCATTCTGTATGCAACCAACTGCAGAATTATCCACAGTACTAACAAACCATATGACAGTTATGTATACACATATTAACTTCAAATGTACTGAACTGAGTGATCATACAGCCATTCTGACTATTGCTTCAAAATGCAGTTTTGTCTTACCTCTCTGTGTTTGTTGCTCATTCTTGTCTTATCTGGCCAGTAATCTGAGACATACAGTCTGTAAGACATTCTATATTATTGTCCTTGAAATGTGTGAGGTTTTTAAATTGCAATAATGTACAATTGTTAAATGAAGGGGAGGTTGGATGTTAATGAAAATAACCTGTGAATTGTGTGCTGCTTACTTATATTTCCAACCTTGATAAAATTACTTCTACACTTTGTAAGACTGACCTGACACCTACTGGAAGTAGGGCAGTCTGCATTCACAGTTACAATACATTAGCAACAAATACTGCGGGAGTGCCTGCACTGTGTTTAAATCTGCTACACAGAGCCAAGTATTTGAGATTCAGCAATTCTCATGAGTTCACACCTCATTTTACATTTTCTCCATGCTCACAGTTTGAATCTATACCATAAAAAGGCAACCATGTAGCTAGGGAACCTAAAGTTGAGAGACTTGTTTATGTGGAGAACACAGAAGAGGCTATTATTTGGGCTATATCTGCACAGAAGACTATTGACCTTCAGAAGGTATGCTTGCATTTTTCAGTTATATACTGTATATGTTGAACTGTGATGAAGAAAAGTCTGTTTATTTGTAGCAAATTATACTTTTTTCTGTATGCATTACTTAGAAGTGTACTGATAGCACAGGCATGTTTGTCAGGGTATTTCACAGCTATACATGATTGGCAATAGCTTAAAATGGAATGTTCTGTGCTAAACATGTAGACATGTTTCAGGGACCATTCATTTGATAGCACTTTTAGCATTCCACTGATGTTTTAGCAAAATGTGTCATTTGCCTGTTCTTTTGGGGACCAAGGAGCAAAGCTGAATTTCTGTTTTGACAAAAACAAGGATATGTTACTTTTATTACTTTTCTTGTTTTGCATACAGTCTTGTTTTTTGTATGTGAATGCAATATGTTACAACCACACAATTCTTGTTGTTCATATTTCAAATATCTTAACTGTTTTATGTTTCTTCAGTGGATAATAGTGAAATGCTACCTTTTCTGTTTTATCTGGAAACATAATTTTTTTCTAGGAATATGATACTTATATATATTATCCTTCTTTTGTGTTTTAGGTCACCTAGGACTATGGCACCCAAGTATCTCAATCCCTGACCCCTCCCCCATTCAGGGATCCTGAGAATCAGGTCATTGTGAAACCTTTTAGGTGCCATGGTGCCTTTCTCCTTGAGATGAGATATGGTAATATGTCAGACAGAATGGAAATTCTGCAGTAAATAATTGCTGATGTGAATGCAGTAGGCTTCCACAGCAGGTCATATGATTAGGTGTGCCATAGGGCGAGTGACATTATCTCATTTGCATGAAGGAGGGCAGCCAAGGTGGCCTGTGATCAGATGGGTATGTAGATGACCTACTAGAGAGTCACCACTAACAGCAAATTAAGAGTTTATGTTGATTGTCAGGGATCCAGACAGCTCTCATGAAAGTACAGAACAGCATGTCCTTGACAATGGTGCTACTGTTTCAGGGTCAGCAAGTATGCCTCAAGAGGAGTTTCCAGGTTGGCTTATGTATCTAAATTGTTAAATACTCTTGTATAGTAAAATGTTTGCAACAATACATTATTTTTGTTTAACAATAAATTGATTACAGGTGGGATTATAGATTGCTACAGTTAATGTATTCTGATTGATTTCAGATGGGCTTAGGTTGGACCTGTATTTCAAGTTCTTGTTGAAAATATAGTTAATGGACATATAAAGGGCAAATAGTTGTACTTCTGTATTACTGTTAATTGTGATGATGTTGTCCTTAACATTTGCTTAATTTCTTCCAGAATCATCAGGGAAGCATAGCATCAAATGCACATGGTAAGCCAAATAGTTTATTTGTCAGTGGTGATAAGCAGTTCAAAGAACTATATATTTTATCCGGTTCCACTTCATATCATCGAATTACCATTTCATCGAATTGCAAATCATCGAGACCAAATCGTCGAAAACTCATTTCATAGAAAACTCATTTCATCGAATCTCAAATCATTGAAAACTATGAAGCAACTACAAATAACATCCCAGACACTTTCTACTATGTTTATGCAGGGGGGCAAGCCCCCCTGCACCCCCCACACCCCTCGTAATTAAATATACCAACTCCAAGGTCACACTACAGTGAGGTTAGGAAATTACCTTTTTTCCCCCACTGTAGTGCAACCTTGGAGTTGGTATATTTAATTACAGGGGGTGTGGGGGGTGCAGGGGTGCTTGACCCCCTGCATAAACGTAGTAAAAACATTGTGGAATGTTATTTGTAGTTGCTTCATAGTTTTCAATGATTTGAGATTCGATTAAATGAGTTTTCGATGAAATGAGTTTTCGACGATTTGGTCTCGATGATTTGCAATTTGATGAAATGGTAATTCGATGATATGAAGTGGAACCTTTTATCCTTATGTGTGATGTGGTTGTCAGGACTGTTGTGTGTATTGCTGTACTGTTTGCAGTAGTGACATCACTGTTAATTTGTCAGCATACATTTGACTATAGTTGTGTAGCTATTATTTTTTTTCCTGTGTTTGTTGCTTGTTAACACTGGTGAGCCTGACAGTGTAAGTGTAGGACTTCTACCACCTGATGTCAGTCAGTGTATTGGCAGACTCTGGTGATGATGGTTGCAAAACAGAGGCACAGTCAGGGGGTGCAGAGTTTGAATCTGACACTGAGGTTGACATTCAGCCATCCTCTGTAATTCCATTGGACACAACCAGTAAGCCTATGCCAGCCGATTCCAGTGAGCCCTGACAAACTGGACCAGTAGAGGGTGAGACACTCGATCAAGGAAGTCTGGTTACTGTGACTTCAGTGCCTGTTGACTCTGGCCATAGCCAAAGTGTGGGCAAGGTGCTACGCAGGAGGCTTGTTAGGGGTGCTCGGAGGAGGCCTGCTGTCCATCCTCCACCTGATACAGGTATGTCCTCCCATGCCACTCAACATATGTTTAAGGCTGTCATGGAGGCACAGGCACATTCCCACAGGTACTCCAGAGAAATGCTTATGGTTGTAGATGAGGCACAGGCTGACATGTGTGACTGCCTCCACCATGTTGCTAGTTCAATGGATCAGACAAGTGACACATTGGAATGTGTGGTGTCTGTGATGGAACATCTGCTGAGATTGGGACAGCATCTTCATGGGTATAGATCAGCCACATTATTGGCTGTTAACCAATGTGGCCATGCTGAATCATGCTCCCATAGTGACAGTACTTCCACTGCTCCATCAGTGGTTGAGGTGTCCACACCCAGATGTGGCAGGCCATGGGGTCATGGTCTTGGATGTCCTTGTGAGGAGACCTTATCCAACAGATATCAGTCATGCTCAGGTAGCAGCAGTGTATCTGACCATGGGCGTGGACATTCCAATGCAACTTCTGGCAGAGACAGTTCTCGTGATTGGGTATGACAATGATGAACTGCCAGCTCTACAATACACAGCTCACACCTGACTGATGTACCAAGATGTAGAGCTAGCACAGAGCTTGGCTGTGTTCATGCAGACACTCACACAGCAATTTCACCTGGAGGACCCATACAGGCACACATGCAAAAGTTACATGGTTCATCCATGAAGCTTAAAACTCATTTTGTCACACTGGCCATTTGTTACTTTATCCAAATATCTGCTCACTTTTCCTTGTTACTCACACACTCTCACCAACCTTTTATGTCAGACTAGGTTTCCTGCCCCCCCCCCCCCCCCACACACACACACACACATAAGCACACAACACTCTGTGCAAGTGATGATAACTCTGACATATTCCAGTTTTCTATCTTTTGGATTCAGGGATACATAGCATTTGTGTCTGATGCTCATTGTGCATAGCTGACTTAGTACTTAGTATATCTGCTTTTGTGATGTTGAATTGGTAATTTTACCTTTGACTTATATTGGTCTTAGAAAGTTTGATAGTTGATATACAGAACTGGAACCAAAGCCCAAATGTAGAAATGGCACAAACGAGGCAGATGCAGTCTCCTCGGACAAATAGTTGATATACACCAAACATTTTTGCATCAGTATTGTTAATGATCTTGTGAAGGTTATGAAGTCTGAAACTGAAATGTGTCTCATTACTTTCTAACTTCTCTCTTTAATGATTTTCCAGTACAAAAGTATGGTGCTAAACTGAGGACATTTGGTGACCATCAGTATTTTTGAGATGTATGACTGTGTGGATCTTTGATGCCTAAGGTTCAACACTTACTTTGTAAATCCAGTAGTTGCAACAGTTTCAGTTCAGGGCTGACTCTGTCTGATGTTAGCAGTACACAGTCGTTACATGAGTAGGTAAAGGTTCTGAACATTGCCTGGTATCAATGCTATGTATGTGTAAAGGATGAAGGTTTTAGTCCTTAGGTGGTAAGTTTTTGCACTATGCATTGCCTCTTAGCCAATGCGAAGGCATACTGAGCACACCTACATTCGCCTACACCCACAGCAGCTGCTGGACCCTCCTCTGACTTCTCCCCTGTGTGTGGCTGTGGTGACCTTGCCATTGGTGGTGGGATGCATGACCCTTCCCCTTGTTGATCCTGCTGAAGCTGTTTTCTCAGGATGATGTTGTGTAGCATGGCATATACATTACATTTTTCAGCACATGTATGTTGATTATACTGCAGGGCTCCCCCAGATGTATGTAGACCCTGGAACCTTGACTTCAGCAGCTCAGACACATACCCTGTGATATTTCTGGTTTGAGCATGTGCCTCATTATGGTGTACTTCAGCGGGTGTTTGTACATTTCTGATGGGTGTCATCAGCCATGGTTCCAGTACATAACCTGCATCCCCCAGTAAATGACCCTGGGGATACCCCCATTGATCCTCTGATACAGTTAGGAGGTATGCCAGATATGTGAGTCCTGATAACTGCCTGGATTGCTAGTGCACATGTTCAAGATGATTCCCTTGGCATTACATGACTTGACGGTTAATACAGTGGAAGCCCTTTCTATAAATGTAGAGCCTTCCCTGTTTCCTGGGTGGATACTTGATTTCTGTACAATTTATGGCACCCAGTACTTCAGGGTAGTGTGCTACAGGATAGAACCCTTACATATTTGTAGCCATGTCCTCAGGAGTATGAGGAAAATATATGCTTTTACTGGCATGTTGTAGCTTAGCATTCAGGATTTGATGGAAGATCCTAGATGCTGATGCCTGTGGCACCCGCAGCATGTCCCCTGTTGGTCTCTGAAAGGTTCCTGTAGCTAAAAGTCTATGTGTTACTCATACCTTTGTCTCCACTGGTATGGGTTCCCCCTCAGTTGACCTTGCAATGAGTTGAGGATGACAGAGGTTGTAGAGTTTCCTTAGTGTGTCTCTAGCTACCCAGTTGTGCTCTACACTTTCCACATCATGTAGATTGTGATAAGGTAAACAGGATCTGAATCTCCTTCTGATATATATATATATATATATATATATATATATATATATATATGTATGTATAGATAGATATAAATATATTATAAGAGAGCTTAAGCTCTGTGTCGATCATTCCATTCATTGACATGTGAAAGAGCCGGTACAGCAAATTGAAAATCATCTGATTGAAATGTACCTTCTTTTTCACTATGAATTTGCAATACAGTGGGGATCTGGGAAAATGTTCTTTTCCCACTGTAATATGATCCTTTTACCTTCTTCCTGTCTGTCCCAGATCTTCCTCACCAGATCATCTTCTGCTTTTTTACACATGTGCCCAAACCACCACAGTCTGTTTTCTTTGATCTTCTCTGCAACTGGAGCTACTTTGGCTTCTACTCTTATGTCCCCATTTCTTTGTCTGGTCCCACAATGTGCATCCTACCACCTTTCTCAGGCACTTCATTTCCATCACCTCTAGTTTCTTCAACTGCTCTGCTTTTACTGCCCAGGTTTCTATACCATGCAGTAGTACTGGTCGTACCACTGTCTATTACAACTTACTTTTCAGCTTCTTTGGCATTCTTCTGTCATAGACTATACCTGATACTCTATGCTAGTTGGCTAAAGCCCTTCTGATTCTAGCTTTATCCTCTTCATTTAGACTACTCTTCTCCTCAACCACCCCTCCCAGATACTTGAAGCTGTTTAGCTGTTCCACTATCTTCCCTTCTGTCTCTATTCTGAGCTTCTTCTGATTTCCCCAGTTTGGTGCCATTACCACCTTCTTATCTGTGCTTAGTTTCATCCCATGTACCTTCAGATTTGCATTCCATTCTCCTATCCTTTGCTGAAGTTCTAGCTTAGAGTCTGCCTGTACTGCCACACTGTCTGCTTACAGCAGCTTTGTTGATCTGTCCCACTCCAGCCTGTTTGCTAATGTAGTCCATCACCAGTATGAACAGCAATGGGCTCAGAGCTTAACCTTTGTGTACACCCACTCCCACTGGGAACACCACTGTGAGGCCGAACACTGTTTGTACATGGGTCATTGGATCCTTGTACATACCCTACACTAATTCTACCAATGTTTCTGGGACTTCAAGCCACCACAGTACTGCCCAGATCAGCTTTCTTTGGACCTTGTCATATGCTTTCTCCAAGTCTAGGAATGCCCAGTTGGACTTGTGATGCCTGTACACTGGCCCAGCAATCATGGAGCCTCAATCCTCACCACTAACACCAGTGAGGGGCATCCATATATGGAAAAGGATAATAAATACACACACAGTAAGGTACAATGTCCCTTAAGAGCACACAGAGATCACAGTCAGTCTGGGGCTGGTTTCTGCCTTTCTGTCCAGGTCCCCAATCAGACTCCCACTGGCACAGCTATAGGGTCCAGATCTCAGCCTAGTGGGCAAGCTAAAACCTTCAGCACCCTCACTGTCCAACCAGTGTTTCATGTCCCTGTCCAAGTAGCTGACACATGCACACTTTGAGATAAGAGTTTATACAACAACACAGACACTCCTGGGGAAGGCTGGCACAGGTTCTTCAGCTGTGCCCCTTTTCTGCCCAGTCTAAAAGGTTGTACAAGCTGCCACCTCCCACTAATATTTATCAGTTACTCGAAGGCCCTTAAAAGGGTGTCCAATTATTACTGTGCAATATTATTATCCAAATGGTAAGTGTGACTTAAGAGTCAAGACTTATTTGGAGTGACTTGGTACAGCATCACTATATACATGAAATGGACTCATACAGCTTAAATTATTTCTAAATAAAACAGCCACAGTTGAAATGTTTAAAAATATTTAATAATAAATAATAAAAATGCAAGACAATACTTCTTACTACACAGTGCTAGTCAAGAGTCCAGAGATCACAGAAAAATACTTAAAATAATTCCGTAGAAAAATTCTAAAATCAACACAGAAAAACACTTAGTCTAATCTTCCTATTTCCTAGCTATTTCTAAGAGAAAACACAGCTCTAAATAACTTACATATAGAAACAGGCAGTGCTGGTGAGTTGAATGTTCTCAAGACAAAATACCCAGAGCTCTCTGATTCTCTCTCTTTAAATTGATAACAAAGAGCTGCTTCACATGACCTCATTCTTCACACTTCTCTGGTGTTCCCAGGCTAACAGAAAATACATTTACATTCTTTACACCTGGTCAGAAACCAGAGCAATAAAAGACATTTATGCATGCAAATTCTATCCATTAACTCTGGCCTTAAAACAACAGGCAGGATGCCTCGCTCTAGACATAACGGCTCTGAATTTTAACATGAAAGACAGTCATGAAATGCTTAACTTAGCTTTCTTACAGCAGAGTGCACTGTTGTTACATTTTTGAAGTTCAATATCCAATGCAGTCTTTTCACATTTAAGAGAACAAGCCTGTGGCTTGCATTAATATTTACAAATGACAGAATTATCTACAAAATTCTATTTGGCTAGGCTGGCAGTCTTCACCTATCTTCACAGGACTGTCTCCTCATCTCTAGCTTCTTCTCAAGTATCTGTCTCAGTGCAAACATCGGGTCAGTTGTGCTACATCCTGATCTGAATCCAAACTGCTCATCTCCCATCTTACATTCTACTACTCTGCATATCCGTTTATCAATCACCCTCTCCAGAACTTTCATGCAATGTGATAGGAGTTTGATGCCTCTGTACTGCCCACAGTTGTGGATGTCCCCATTTGTTCTTGTACACTGGCACAAGTATACTTATCTGGGATACACCTTTCTCTCCACACTGATATTAGTATGTTCAGGAGCCATTTCTCCCCTATCTCACCCAGCATCTTTATCATATCTGCTGTGACCTCATCTGAGCCTGCTGCTTTCCCTGACTTCATCTTCCTTAGTGCTGTTCTTACTTCTTCTAGGGTGGGCTCCTCTTCTTCTTTCATCATAGGCTGTTTCTGGGGCAGTACAGATTCTGCGGGGTTTTCTTCATTTAGAAGCTGCTGGAAATACTCCTTCCATCTGCCTTTAATGTCATCTGGACTGGTGAGCAGGTTGTTGCTGGCATCCCTTATGAAGGGTGTCTGACTATCTTCTTTATCTTTCTGTCTTTGTCTTGCAACCTGATATAGTTTCTTTGTGTCCCTTACTGAGTCACTTTCCAGATGTTGGTATAGTGCCTCTGATGCCTTATTCTTTGCTATTGCAACTTCTTTCTTAGCTTCTTTGTTAGCCAACCAGTAATTCTTCCTAGCCTGGTCAGCCTTTTCTATCTCCCACTTCTTCCTGCACTCCTTCTTTCTTTTGTTAACCTCTTGGCCTTCTGCATTCCACTACCAGCTTTCTTTATGTATTTTATTTCCATACCTGACTCAACCACATATCTTTTCTGTAGTCCTAACCCATGCTGTTTTTAGGCACTGCCATTCTTCTTCAATTCCACCTATTTCTTCCTCTTCTTTGGGTGCTCGAGTCCTGTGTAATTCCTTGAAATGTTGTACATTCTCTCCATATCATCTGATTATGGCTAGAAACTCTGCCCTTGACCTCCACCTGACCCTGTCTCATATCTCCAGGTTGCTTGATTCCTCTCTCTCAATTTTCTCTAAGTGCTCACTCTAAGTTTTTTTTTTAGAGAGGATCATTGAATCCTCTCTTCATAATTTTGTGTCTATGCCCTGTTCATGCAGTCTTATCCATTGAGCCATGTTAAATGTTATAACCTGTGAAGACAGAAGTTTCAAACGCAACCCCACTTGAGATGGTAGAATCAGCATGGAATTCTTTATTAGTATGTCTCACCAATATACTCATCTAGTTGAACCTAGATCTCTATCAACAAGAGATTGCCAAACAACATTGTAATGTGTCTTACAACGGGTCTATTTCAGAAGACTGAAAAACCAAAAGACTGAATCCAAAAAGACTGAAAATTCAAAATACCGAATGATGGAATTTGCCCCTTCTCCACTATTGTGCAATCTTGGAGTTGATGTACGTAGTTAGCAGGGTGTGTGTGTGTGTGGGGGGTGCAGTCCCCTGCATGAGGGGTGCAGTGGGTCTTGCCCCTGCATTAAAAATGTGTTCAGTATTTTGAATTTTCAATCTTTTGAGATTCAGTCATTTGGTCTGTCAGTCTTCTGAAGTAGACCCCTTACAATATGTATAATACAGAGCAGAATCATAATATCAATGGAATTTATTTTGCCAATTCTTCTAGGTGTCTTGCAACCTCTTTTTTGTAATGGTTTACTGATTTCTTATTTTGTCCCTTAATATGTGAAGCCAACTTCCAGTCGAAGATGGGTGTGAAACTTTCCTTTCTGTATATCACCAGCTGCACCCTCTCATTTTCCTAACTCCATCCTGACTAGTTCTGTTTTATTGCAATTCAGTTCTAATCTTTACATTTGATGAAAGCTACCAAATATATCCAGCACCATTGGTAAGGCCTTATCTATATTTTCAGGCAATAAATGCATTCATCAGCATACAGCTGAAATATAGTCTTACCACTGATAATTTAATAACAACTAATAATAAAATAGGGCAAGTTGCTAAACCAATATACAATTTGTGCTTCTCAAACAGCTCCATCAAGCATGTTGCCTCAACCCATACTAACTGTCAATGCATGATATGCACATTCTGAGGAATATCACTCAATCTGAAAAGACTATTGCAACTGCCAGATCTGCCATGTTATGAAGTTAAGTGAATTAGTAGAGTATCATGGGACAGAAAGAATTGTATTTGCATGTTTAGCTTTTGAATGGGAAAAATAGCTCCTGCTGTTTCTTTCTGGTCACTCTTGATGTTTGCTACACATCTAACAGCTATTCTAAAATAACAAGGCAACCCTGAATGGGAAATGTGGGGATACAGCTTAACATGCAAAACTAACTAGGAACGTAGGTATCCACTTAACATATAGGGCCGGATTCACGAAGGCTTGCACGGAGTCTAAGAGTAGAGGAAGACTCCATGCAGCCAACATGTCTGCCGAGCAATCCAGGAACAGCCGGCAGGGGCATGCAAGAGAGCTCCTAGAACTCCTCTTACATGGACAGGGCTAGGTTATGCAAATTACCTCATTTGCTGCAGAAAGTTATGCAAATGAGGTGCATTTGCGATCCAGGAAACCCTAACCTCTGCAAGTAAGAGTAGTGTTATGTGCAGAAATGTACTCGGTTGTCAATTGAGTACCATTCTGCAAATAGCAAAACAGAGCCGTGACAGCTCCAAATAAAGAATGCATCCAGCTGAGGAAGTATGCAAATGGCCAAATATATGGCCTTTGGCAATTCTACCCATTGCAAAAAAAAATGTTATATTTTTTTTACCTCGATCTCCAAAGTTTAAGCATAGCGCAGTGTCGCGCAAAAGTGCTGTGCTGTAAAAACCCCCCAAAAAATAAAATAAAAGCCAAAAATAGGCATTTTATTTAAAATATAAATCTGCTATGCAAGTGAATGGCAGGCTGAAGACAACATGGCTACTGAGTAGAGGTTGCTAAGGGGGGAAGCTCAGTCTAAGAGATGTAACCAAGCATTAGTAGGCAGTCCTATGCAAATGAGGGTAAGGATAGTGAATCCCAATTTCACATGGCAAATGAGCAAAGTCCGTGGAGTGTAAGAGTAGGATAAGGGAAGTATCAGAGTAGAAGATAGATGACATCATGAGCGGGGTATGTATGAAAGAATGTAAGCTCATTGGAGCAGAGTGGCATGTGTTTGCTGTCAGTTACCCATCACTGAAAGAGGCATGTCAACAGGTATCCTAGCTAAAGGCAAGAAATTGAAGGTGTATGCCGTGGACAACACTAAAGTTTTTTGTAGAAGTGCCTGCAACATGTATGCACGCATGTGCACGCCTGTGAAACCGAGTAAGACTGTGTGTGCATGTGTGCACCTGTGTGCATGCGTCTAAGCCGGAGTAAGCAAGTGTAAGGTTGTTGAAACCTGTGTAAGTGTGTTTGCACCTGTGTGCACGCGTTTAAGCCGGAGGCAGCAAGTGTTAGGCTGTGTAAGCATGTGTGCGCGCTTGTGAGCTGGTGTGCACGTGTTTGCACTTGTTTGTGCGGCGCTGCCCTGTGTGGAAACAGAAAGGGAAAAGGAAGCACAACAAATAGTAGGAAGTTAACCAAGGAGAACTAGCAGAGCTAGCAGGTGAAAACAATCAGAATCAGCCAATTACACAGGCAGTACACTAGCCCAGCCCAGCCCAGCCCAGCACTTACTCTGCAAACAACTTTCCACTATGTTTTTCTCAGAGACACTGCAACACTTCAGTAAGCTAATAGAAGTGAAAACTGAAAAAGCTTTACTGAGATAAAGAAATGTTAGGGGCTGCCATTGCTGTTATAAGGCGACATATGCAACATGATGAGGGTGGTGACAATGCGAATGCTGCTGAGCAACCCACAGTGATGAGACGGAGAAGAGTGTACAGGCCCAGGGTAACATACCAGGGGCTACATGAGCTGGAGATAGTGGAGTGCTATAGAGTGGACAGAGACCTCATGCAGCAAATTGTTGAGCTGTGCAGATCATGCCTCACACACAAAACCAACAGAGGGGAACCCATTCCAGTGGAAACCAAGGTATGTGTTGGCCTAAGAATACTATCAACAGGTACCTTCCAGCACATGTTGGTGATCATGTATATTTCCCCAATTCCCGTGAGATATTGGCCAGCAATATGCGTCTTTTCCAGCAAATAGCAGAATACCCTGAGGTAGTGGGTTCAATAGACTGCATGCACATACGCATCAAAGCACCAGCTGGAGAGCGGGGTAAGGTCTACTTTAACCGCAAGGGTTTCCCCTCCATTAACTGCCAGGTCGTGTGTGATGCCCAGTGCATAATAATGAATGTGTGTGCTGGCTGCCCTGGAAACTACCATGATTCTCATATCTGGCATCTGACACAGCTGTACCAGACATTTGCCAATGGGGACATCCCTCATGGCCACCTAGTGGGGGATGCTGGATATGCACTGGAGCCGTGGCTGATGACACCCATCAGAAATGCACACACACCTGAACAGGAAAGCCATAATGAGGCACACGCACAAACACAAAATGTAATCGAGCGTGTGTTTGGGCTGCTCAAGTCATGGTTCCGGAGCCTGGATACATCTGGTGGAGCCTTGCAGTACTCACCAACTACATGTACCCAAATAGTCATGGTATGTGCTATGCTACATAATATGATCCTGTGAAAACAGCTGCAGCAGAAGCAGCATAGGCCTGGGCCAAACAGCCCACCACCATTGCCAAGGCCATCACAGGCAGAGTATGACTCAGAGGAGGAACAACCTGAGCCTGCCCCAGTAGGCAGAAGGAGGCATGCCCAGTAGGCTTTGGCCTTGGCAAAGAGGCAATGCATAGAATATACACTGGCTCAGTAGGAACCCTGGAAATGATACCTCTCTCTGACTCACACATATAGTAAAAGGGATGCCCAACTTGACACTACCTGTTTTCAAACATGTATAGGGATTGTAATATGTGCATCCGACATAGGCAGCCCTGCAGCACCACCTGAGGCATGATTGCCATGTTTTAAGCAATATAAAGCAGTGCTAAGCAGCTTTTGCCACTATTTAGTATATGTAAACAAAATTGCACACACGAAGTAGCACAACTTTGGGCAATGTTGGGCAATATTGGGCAGCGTTCATCAATGTTGGTTAACTTTGAGCAATGTTGTGCAGGTTTGGTCAAAGTTGGGCATAGTTGAGCAAAAGCAGGTAAACATGTTTATATTTGCTTTACTGTTTCTTAAGCAGTCTGGTCTGCCCAGTATGAAAATATGAAGCAGTGACAGTCCTCAAACCCAGGATATTGTGCACTATAGTCACAGTACTGAACCACTAAACCATGTATGAAGAAATGTTAATAAGTCTATGCAAAGTGTCTCCTGGAAACCCCGCAGGCACAGCATAATCCCTGTAGAGTTATGACACAAAGGTGAGGCCTGCAGTAAAAATACAACTCGATTTACAACACACATATAGTATAAATGTTAATATTGGGCGTGTTCACACACATCAACAAATGTGGACTTCACACAGCAACATACTGAAAGTTCATACTGGGCATGCCCACACACTTGAATAAATGAGGCAAATGTCAGCCAACAACATACTGAAAGTCCAAACTGGGCATGCTCACACACTTAGGCCATGTCTGAGTACAGCAGTGGGCCACACATATCAGGCAGTTTCATGTGTTAACCCAGAACCTCTCACAATTCACCAATTCTGACTTGTGCACACAGTGATATGACAACAGACACATATATAATATATTGGAACCCTGTCATAATCAAATATGTACTACAGATACTTAGGTTGGTCATAGAAAGTTGAAAAGCAAAGAAAAAAACCCCCAAAATCAGTATCATCAATAAACAATGTGCACTCCAAACACTATCCAATCCAGGTCATGGAAAGATTATCTGCTAAGGAGTCCATACAGAACCACGACACTTCCTTCAGCTATGTCATAAATAGCAATGTACACTCATATCTGTCCTGAGTCTGGGACAACTGTAAATGACTGACAATGCCAACATCCTGTCAGACAGGCCCATACATACATACCCACCTCCCACTGACAAAAGGCCCACTCATCATACCAGGAGATATCACATGTAGAATGGGTAAGCAGCTCCTTCCAAAGCTGAAAACATGGCATCAATTGGATTACATGGTGCCCCTATATGTGTCATAAGTGAACTGCAGAACAAACAGACCCTGCACCTGAACAGTCGGTTGAGCCTCACCCTCTCTAAAGGATATGAAACTGTTGAATGGGTTACAGCAACATATGGCACGCTACACAAGTGTTGGTGCACAACAGACCATGGGAACTATAGTCTTATAAGCCGATGAAGTCTGATCTGCAAGGCCATGGAGTCCATCATGATTGAAGTCAGAAACAGAGCTATTGGAAGCCTATAAACACACAACCCTACCAACTTCGGACTGTTCATGGGCAGATCATGTTTCCCAATCCTGCTAGACTGTTTGCAAGGCAGCCACCCAGGACATACATCAATGAAATGAGCTACACACGTCCCACATACACTTTGAATAGGCCTTTCTGAACCTGCCAGACACATGTTGTATCCACAAATTCAATAAACTGTGCATAAATATGTATTGCCATCGGATGGATTGGCAACGGTGCCACAGATAGATCACACAAGGTAAGAATTGTGGAGCCCTGTTCAAGCTGGTTACACCTGCTGTCCCCCATGTCTCAGTCCTGGGATTGCATAAAACTAAGTGCACACACAGTACCATGTCTAGTCTGATGATGTCAGCATCCCACAATTATAGCAGTGGAAATGAAAACTCCCAGTAAAGCATATCGCGCGTCGTGTTGATGCGTATTTCTCCAGTATCATAGCATAGTTAGGTAGGGGTTTGAATCCTGAAATTGCTGAGTGTGTGTGTGGGTATGTGTCTGTGTGATTTCCTTTGAGAGTATTACCCTTTTTGGAGACTAGGCAAACACCTTAAAAGTGTTATATTCCTGTTTGGCAGATCTGATGATGTCAGCATCCTATAAATATAGCAGTGGAAATGAAAACTCCCAGTAAAGCATATAGCGTGTCGTGTTAATGCGTATCTCTCTAGTATCATAACATAGTTAGGTAGGGGTTTGAATCCTGCAATTGCTGAGTGTGTGTGGGGTGTGTGTATGTTCTGTGTGAATTCCTTTGAGAGTATTGCTCTTTTTGGAGTCTAGGCAAACACCTTAAACGTGTTATATTCCTGTTTGCCAGGTCTGATGATGTCAGCATCCTACAAATATAGCAGTGGAAATGCAAACTCCCAGTCAAGCATATAATGCGGCGTGTTAATGTTTATCTCTCTAGTATCATGACATAGTTAGATAGAGGTTTGAATCCTGCAATTGCTGAGTGTGTGTGTGTGTGTGTGTGTGTGTGTGTGTGTGTGTGTGTGTGTGTGTGTGTGTGTGTGAGATACTGTTGGTCAATGTGTTGTATGTTTAGCTTTTACTACTGTATGACATATCAGTATAACAACAGTATGTGCATTGCACACTTCAGGTATCTGTGTGGCAAATACATATATGTACGTGTGACCTCAATTAGTTCAAAGGTGTGAAGTCTGCTTTCTACATGAATACATCTGTTACCTATGACAGATTGTGCTGCTTCTTCTCAGACCTAAGGTCACATATGTATGTTTGTGACAAGGCCAGCCACTAAAGTGATCTGTGGCCTAGGTCATCTGTGTCACACACACCCATGACAGTTTCTATAGAACAGTGTGAGTGAGGGTTCATGGCTTGGGTATATTTCAGACATGTTCAAACACAACAAAGTCTGTCAATACTGGATATTCAGTATAGGTGTACAACAACTTTGTGGATATGCATACAGACCCCTTATTGGTTATGTGATACACCAGGGGGACTTCAGATTACCTATGGAAATGTGAATACCAAAGGACATATGACATAACACTTGGTTGTATATACACATCGGTACCCGTTCTACATGTTTGGGGTCACTACCTATGTGGTACTGTCGGGATACAATGTTTAATAAATGTGGATGACTATGCTATATTTGGCATACAGCTTTACAGCATGGGTTGGACAACAGGTAACTGGATAAGTGTCTCATCCGGAGAATGCATTGTAGGCCACTGTATGCATTTCCAGATGGGGATGGACATATCCCTAGTGTGTTTGCTTGTACCTAGGAGGGCTATATGCCAAACAGGAGTGATCCCAGGAATATGTGGTGGTCAATACCACTGGCTACTGGTATAGTATAGTACCGGACGGATCCAAATGCTACTGAGTTACCTACATCTGTGTAACAGTTGTCAAGACATCATCCAATGATTGGTTATAATCAGGCTGTTGAGGTTGTGTACACTACCAGAATGCAAACCAATGACAGATAGTAACAGTATCACCCACAGCATAGTGTCAAACCATGTCATACAAACATGTGTACCCAAGTTAAAACATATGTGTATTAAAATGCATACTGGCCACCAAAAGAAACAATGAAGTATTGACACTGTGTAATACAGGGCATGTCACCCTTCCCATGTATCCACTATGCATGTACATGCAGACAGTGCACCTCCACCATGGACACAAATGTACAACTGCAAATCTGTACTGCACACATCACACACGTACTGTCCACTCACCAACACATGCTGCCCAAACTACACACATCAGCCAAGTGGCACATAGGCGGACAATACATTTTTGGAATTTACACTATTGTAAACAATACTACATTGATAATCATAGCTTTAATGCATCATGCCTGCTCAGATATACCTACAGGGATATCATTACACTGCACTGTTCACAACATGCTAACATTGCTACACTGTTATAAAGTCACCCTGTGCATCAGCACCATGTTAGTCTATTCCTGCATCAATGTTACAGATGACAGGAGGTGGCACAGTTTCATCATTTGCACAGGGTGTGTTGTTGGTTTGCCAGAGCCCGACAATGACCCATCCAATCAACATGTATATGTGTGTGTGTGTGTGTGTGTGTGTGTGTGTGTGTGTGTGTGTGTGTGTGTGTGTGAGTGTGTGTGTGAGGAACAACAGTACAGCATGGGTCAATGTTTATGTAATGTGTGTGTGTATGTGTTAGTCCTAGGTGCTTGGATTATGTGTGTGTGTCTGCATGTACACAGTTGCACCATGTGGCTGCCATATATTGGAGGTTGTGGGACAGCCACAGACTGTACCTGCCAGGCTGTACAGATCATCGTCTCTGGCCACGGACACAATACCTGTGGCTGGCAGGGGTGCAATGGACAGTATCAGGTACTAAGCCAGACTGGGTACTATCATCAGAGGCAGAGGTATGTCGACTGGAACCATATCCCTGCTGGGACTGGCCAGCGCCACGTGCACGTGGTCTTTTATGATGGTCTATTGAGAGCCCTGCTCCAACATTGCTGGGGCTGGTACTGCCACTACGGGAGCGGCTGTGACTTGTGTGTCATCTGCGATGACTGCCAGCAGACAATGTTGCTGGCATACGTCCACGTCGATGTCTCAGCCATCCTGCACTGTCCTGGCACATGGACATTACATTGCGGAGGACATCTAATGTCTCCCCCCAACATCTATCAATGACCTCGGTGTAGTGACGCACTGCACCCGCAAGGTCATGGATACTGTCATTGATAGGAGTGTTATGGGCCTTCTGCACTCTCAGTTCCTGTCTGGTGTACCGTTCCATACATGCCTGAGCCTGCATTACAGCCCAGAACATACTTGAGGTTGTAAGACCTGTGGGTCATGTCTTCCAGCGGCATTACGACCAGCAGTGCTCCCACAAGAACCCTTGGACATCCGACTATGTGGTACCATTCCAGGAATCTGGGTACGGCTGCTGTGAGGGGTTGCATGTGCCATAGATACCACACTATCCTGGTCAATGCCTACTGTATGCTGTCCCTCAGCTAAGGCCATTGGTGATGAGGGATGTATTGGCAGTATGAAAGTGCACATAGATGGTGTGGAAAACTGTATACTGTCAATTGGCGGAACGACACACCCTGTCAAACCTGCCTGTGCCACAACACATGTTTCATCATCTCCACTATTTGTGGCAGTGTCTTCAGGTTCCTTGCTGTACTCAACCAACACAACCTCAGCACCTGTGAGAGGGAGACAGGAAACACACTTTACAATCTGTACAGGATGTTAGCATACATGCACACATGCACACATGAACAAATGCACACATGCACACATGAACACATGAACACATGCACACATGCATACATGCACACATGAACACATGAACACATGCACACATGAACACATGCACATATGCACACATGCACACATGAACATATAAACACATGCACACATGCACACATGCACACATGAACGAACACATGCACACATGCACATATGCACACATGCAAACATGCACTCATGAACACAAAGACACTACTCACTAAAGTAGACACACACACACACACACACACACACACACACACACACACACACACACACACACACACACACACCAACAGCAATCCAGAACATACCATTAGTGGTCATTGATAGCAAAGTACAGTATCACAAGGCAAAGAGTCCTATCACACGTGTCAGCATGCAAGATGTGTGTTGCTCAACAGCATGCAGTGCGAGTGTAGAGAGTCCTTGTTAATAACAGTATACATGTGTTTGATGCATGTGTGTTGTTCAATGATTGGCCTTGCCCGGTAACACAATGTGTACATGGACACAACATTGCTGTGCAAGTATTAAATGCTTTACAATGTCCTATGCACCATCACTCACAGGTATACATACCATAGCTGGATGCACACAACTGTCAGGTGTATAGCAATGAATGCTATGTGTTGTACTGTAATAACTGTAACTGGATGTAGTGTAGTACCATGAGCCATCATCAGACAGCATGATGTGGTCACTCAACGCAACTAATGTGTGCCACACTGGCAACTATCTTGCTCTACCTGAACTGCAGCACTGTGGCTACATTAACCATTTCACAGGCAGTTGTTACATGGGAATGTAAGGTGTTCAATAGGGAGCATTGCCTGATATGAATGTCTTGTTTGTTGAAGAGTTTTGCAACATCCCATGATAGGCTTCTACCCCTCAGGTATAGTATGTGTGCTGTGTGGATGACATTTGGGATACTGGAGTCTGACCTTACAGCAGGTGTCTATATATGCCATGTGTATCATATTGACACATACTGTGTATGACAAGGTGGTGTATGTTGTGTGCATGTGTATTGACACTGCCTATACAATGTCTACTACAGTATACCACAATTGTTTGGGATGGTCTCTGTATAGCATGTGTTTAAGGCAGCCACTCAAGCTACTGGAATGTGCACAGTCCCACAGAAAACTTGCAGAGCATGCATTATGTGTAGGTGTTGTACATGTGTATATGGCCTAAAACCCACCTATGACATGCACATGTTATTTGCCATATGAAATGTAGAACACTCACCAGCATGGGTCTGCAGTCTTGCTGTCACACCAGAGGGACCTACAAGGATATGAGACAGTTTGTCAGTGTCAACAACTGTGGCATTGCTGCTGTGACTTTGCAATTTTACAGTAGTACAATGGTTGACAGTCACAGGCATACAGATTATGTTCACAATTATCAGTATTGCACAACACCAGGCTCCACATCTTCCAAATACACAGTACACATCTGACATATGCATGTTCGAACAATCGAGCTAACAGTAGTCTACAGATATGGCATGTTACCTGCATGCTCGGAGTCAATGTGCTGGGTTACTCCGGCCTCCATGATGACACATTTTGTTGTAGTGGTTGGCCAGGAGCCACCACGCTGAGGAGCAGCTCTTCCTCTCTGGTGAGGGGCGGGTGTGATGCTGCACCATCACCTGTGGCAAGCTGTTGTCTACGGACATCAGAGGCATGCTGCCGGACATGTCTGATTAAATCACTGCAGTGATGGCGTACCTGCTCATAAGTCTGGTTATGCATGCCTACGTCATTAACCCGACAGACAACATCCTGCCACAGTGAAGTGTGCTCATGCTGGTCCTGGCTGGTTCTGGAAAACAGCAGGGTGTGATGTTGCAATAGTGTGGATAAGATTATTTCCTCCTCTTCATGGGAATAGGCAGGGTTGTGATGATGAGACATGTCCCTGGAAGAAAATAAGACAATTATTGTGAGCAAGTCTTGTGGCACACTTAACATTCTAAAGTACAGATATCAATAAAATGCCATATATAGCAACCTATTGGCTGTCAGTAGATACACACTTTTAATACCACACATCAGTGCTCAGCCCACAACTGCCTGACAGTGCCTGGCATGTTCTATATATTAAACCATGTTCTGCACAGCAACAAAGTGAAACCAGTATGTAAGACTATACAACAGCACATGGCACACTGTATGTGACACAATGCACCACCTAGCCACAGGAGGTATATATGAAGCTAATGCATACAGAAATTTGTCATCCATTGAAAAGATTGTAAAGTACAGTTACAGTACTACCAGTACACCACAGTACTTGTTGATAGCAAACCCCTAAGTACCATATGTGCACATTCATCAATATAGGTGGCATACTGTTGTACTAGACTATACATGTTGCTAGATATGCACTTATATCCTGTAACACACATACGACCCAGGCCATGTTACAGGCATACCCACACACACATCAGACATACCTACAAGACACAAAGGTATGGCAACCCAGATGAGCTTTACCTGTGTACCATACAGTACTGTGTGTCAGCACTTACAAAACCTTATGCCTGAGGTATGTAATGTGTGAGGACTACAGGTAACAAACAAAAGAGTGTTTCAAAGCAATGTGGATATACACCATACTGTGCTGTTTAGGCCTACAGCTTCAGGTAGTACTGCAGTTCATACAGAATTTGTATTTACTAGTGTCAACAATCAATGAGCATGCATGTACTGCTTTAGCTTACAATGACACACTCCAGTCAACACCATGGGACTATGTCACACCGTATATCATACAGCTTTTGCTGCCTAGCAATAGCATACATATCTTTTGCGGGGATCAGAGCTAGAAATCTACATACCATGATGTAAACATTTACCCACTAGGCTATCACACATATACACAACGTTGACACATTCACCATCACATTCAGTCAACCTCACATAGCAATTAATGCAATATGTAAATGCGTGTGTGTATCAGGTCATAGGTAGCTCATAGGCTATTAGGCGTAGGGCCTATAGAAGCCTAGCCATATAGTACCCTGCCCTTCAACCCATGTAATTTAAGTTCATGTGCCCCTGTCATGTAGAGCCACAGAGGTGATTCCCGGGTAGTATTTTCTATCTCACATCCATTCATCATGATTATTCATGACGACTGCTAATGAGGACCTTTCTTTGCTATTGATAGGTAGTTAGTTCCAGGGTATGGTGTGTGTCTGAGATGAGAATGTACCACTCCAGCATGTTCTGCTTTTTGACGTTGCAAGGTTTAGATCAGTACAGTGTGTAGCTTGTAGGGATTTTGATCTGTTGACATGGAGCATGTCCAACACCTGTGGGTTTGGCATAGATTTGTATGTTAGGAGTTGGGAGGATGGCTTAATGGCTAAGGTATTTGCCTTACAAACACAAGGTGCAGGGTTTGAGTCTCACAAGAGATAATTGGCTAGGCTTAAAATGTCTCGCAAGGGCCATTAGCTTAGTACTAAACTATGAACCTATGAACCTAAAAAAGATTGGCTCTGGGTGTGCGGTATGTGACACAGTGTAGCTGTGGTTTTGTAAGACAGTCTGCATAGGGCATCTGTTTTAGTCTGGTAATACTCTTTGTGGTGTTTGTGCCTGGCGTCTACAGTTGCTGTAGATGTCCTCTGAGGTACATACCAAAAGGCCCATTGTACTCTATGATGGGTTTTATGACTGATGAGTAGAGTAGAACACTGACCTCTCATTCCATGTATGACACACCTTTTGTGATGACATGTGGACCATACACAGTTTACATAACTAGTGTGATACTGTTATTATCAAAAGGGACACTACTGTCCACCTGTGTCCCGTGGTCTCTTATCACACTTTTGGTGTTGAGTAGACTACCACCTATGTGGTAGTTCATGGGTACAGGGTGAGGGATGGCAATACGTTTACAACATTGAGCTTGAGCGTACATATAAACATCCATTGGTGTACATATAGATTTACATGTAGGCACATATACAGTCCACCTTTCATGGTGGGAATATCAATTATGCAAGGGTTGAGAGAGATACAGTTATGTAATAATTTTGCACAGTCTTGTGCATAATGCATTGAGGATATTCTCAGGCCATGTATCTTTAGCAGGACTCCTTGTCTGGAAGACTATAAACTTAGCTAATCATACCCACAGCATTTAAACACCACATGTCATATACCAGAACTGTATGCTGTCATGTTTGCCACACACTACAACCTACATCAAAATACACACATAAAAACCTTCCCCAACATATATATGTCCACCCTTCACAAACTCTATGCTCTATGCACATGTTAAGATGCTAATATATCTGACACATAAATGTCTCTACATATTTGTGTGCCATACACACACAAGGTACACACTGTTGTAGGTCGGTAGACCTCATGGATGACCTGTTGGGCCTTGCTACAACATGAACAGTTGTCACATGTGTGCATGGCAGTAATATTACAGGGAGTATTTATAGCTGCTAATGCTACATTACTATACTAGCCTGGTACAGCAGTTGCCAATGCTAAGCTACACATTATATGACTATCATGCATGTGTTACTGTGTCACATCCATGTTTATATAGCTGTTTGCACTACTCCCCCAGACAGCCATTATACACAGTACTGTACAGAACACAGATGACATGATTGGATGTTTGACATTAAATGCTGAGCTACATATGTCACAGTTATGTCCCACTGCACACAGCTACACACTAATTTGTCCATGGCAGTAGTCATGCATGGCGTCAGTGCATACATAACTACTGCTGCCACATATGCATGTTTCAAATTATTTACAGTAGTCTTCATAAACATCTACTACTTGCCGGTAATCACATTTCTGTCACATACCTGTTTGTCACTTTCAGGTCCATCTGGACAATTCCACTACTGAGTATGCCTACCTACATCCTTGGTTGACCCTAAACACATGTATATTTAAAATATGGGGGGATGCAGACATACAGAAAGCATTATGTCTTATTGTGTGAGTGTTATCTTATGGGACTTAATGGATTGATGTGTACCTGTTGGTTTATCAAGGCAAGTGGTCTGTCTGCATAGGTCCCAACTATGAACCTATCCAGATGGTAGCCAGATGTTAGCCTGTTATTCTTTGTCTGTGCAACCCACAGGTATTTTCAGTACTGGTGCAATGGCATTGTTACAGTCAGTTGCTACCAGTACATGGCTAGATCCTTTGGTATTTTTGTGTTGTACTCCTACTTAAGGGTGTGCTTGTGGAAGCCCTCACAAAGCAGTTTGCAGAGTATGTAACAGCAGATGAGCTGATATGCTTGTGTGTTTGTGCCTCTGCCAGGCCTATGAAACACTCAGATACATATTTGCTTGGAGTGTTAAAAGTGAGGTACACCTTCTAACTAATAGAGACAGTAAGTGCAGACTTGAGTGAAGCAGTGCATATGGATTTGCACTCCTTTTATGAAGTACAAGCGGTGTCTACTGCTATTATTGTGATTATTCATTGTGTAATACAACACCTCTCTGACTAACATCAGTACTTTTCAGATGGATTCAGAGGGACATAGCTAAAATATGTTTCACAATCAGGAAGTATGGCCTCTGCCCTAATCAGATATGCCAGTGTTTGTCCTGCTATGATACTGTGTGGGGGTTGTAAAGTGCCTCAATAACATTAGTTGCTGCTAGAATGGCTGCTTCTCTTATCACAGTCATGTAATTCAATTCCACAACAATTGCTGGTAAAGATCCACAAAACAAGCTTTGTTTTTTGGCCTTCCTATTTTTCCTTTACATTCACTCATTGTTTTGCATGATATATTTATTTCAGCACCAAGTTATTGTATATCAGCTGTGGCTTAGTGGCACTTCACACAGTCAAGTGTGTCCAAGGTCTGGGGTTCGAGACTGACAGAAGTGTTATATTTTGCTGCTGAACAGAACAAGGGCCCTGGCATACAGAGTGATTAAGGCACTTTTATGCAGTTGTAAGTGAGTTTGCGCTAGTTTGTGCGACACTTAGCGATGCTAAGCTTAGCGCACACATGCGCACACTCGCTCAAACCCGCTAACTACTGCTTAAAAGTGCTTACTCCCACTAACCCCCGAGCTAATTTCTTTGAAAGAAAAGAAAATGGGGAGATAGAACAGTGGTGAAAAAGGGGGCACAAAGAGGGAAAGATAGTGGGGAAACCAGCTCGGGATGTGCAGGATGGGTGTAGGGAAGGTACATAGCTACCCATTTCTTTACGAGCAACAGCTGTGCATATGTTACAAATTTGGACTGTAATTTGAAACCTTCCACCCCTGAGAGAGCTGTGAGGACAACAAAGTATGTTGTACTGCCAATTCTAATTATCAGTTTACATGTCCAGCAGACATGTGTGCAAAATGGGCAGCTATGTATGGGGCGTAATTTTTTTGTGGGAACAAATTGCCCTTTTTTTTTTCAGGTGAGAGTGGAATGTGAGGTACAGGAAGTAGGTATATTTGGGGAGGTAGGTTGGGCAGGTAAACAGACAAGACAAACAAGACACATACAGGGGCGAAGTATGACACATGGGGTGGGTGAACCCAACTGACGGGTATGGATGTTTGGAAATTGCAAGCCCATGAGCCCACAGATGGTAACAGTGGGACTGAGATCCCCACCCATGAGCAGTCACCACTGAACCTTCACAGACCCGAGGGTGGCTGTGCTGGGGGCTGCGTAGGAGGGGCAGTCTCACCCATGAGTCACAACACTCTCACCTCGAGCTGGCGTAGGGGATCAATGACTAAACGCTGGATCTCCCTACGTACCACAACCCGGACCCTTCGGAGGGTGACAGGTGGCCCTTCTCCACCCATGCTTGCAGGGGGGGATGAGCACCATCCCCTGCAGTGCTTCAACCCGAAGGTGGCACAGGACCAATGGAGGAGGGTAGCCCGGGCTGGGCACCAGACCTGCTGGTGCCAGGTGCAATTGCCAGCTGAGGAGGGACAGGTGGGTCTGCTGGGACTGGCCTTCCCGTAAGTTCTGTGATTAAGTGTGTTTAATTACAACATAGACAACAGCATTCCAAATTAGTTGTAACAGCATGCAGTAATATTCCCATTAACCCAACACACCAGGGTTACAACAGTTGAACAGCAAGCATAACACTTGCATATATTGAATGACAGTGGACATTACAACAGCATGCAGGGATGATTGGTGGCAACAGGCCACCAAGATTGTGGTGTTTGAACAGGGCACATGCATCAAAGAAAATGCAGAATTTTATAGAACAATAGGACATATGTCCCAACAAATGTTTTGAGATTAGACATACCCATTGAGGTGTGGAATTGCATTGTTAATGCACATAGAGTAGGGTGTAAAAAGAGACCTCCATTAACATCTTATAAGTACTTTTACTCTACACTACATTCCTATTGACTGCAGGTGTATATCCCCTACATGTATTATTACACTAGGCAACATGCATTAGATTGTGTAATGGGTTTGGCTAGTTCATTATATACATGACCTATATCTGACGTACTAACTGTCCAAGATGCAGATGTTACTGCTACATAGTTATATTTTATTTTTATATTTATGTATCTACATATCTGGATGTGTTCATGTGACATTTTCAGTTACATTTCTACAGAACCCTACATTTCATGTAGCACACTCACATTTCTGGGGAACACCTTGACAAGCTACTCATGTGCCAGATTAACCTATGCATGCCAGCCATTTACCGACTGTTGAGGACTGTATATATGCTTCACAGCTACTGGTACTTCCTTCATCCACTTTATATGGGACTGCACAACTGTGGGTTGACAGCACTTAATACAACAGTACTATTTATTTAATGCAAGGGTACAACAACATTTCAAATTATGTGACACAGACACACTCCAAGTATTATACCTTCATTAATTACATTAAACACTCTTTTCTACAAGCTCTCTCCTTTATTTGATATTACAGTGCATACGGAAGACCTATTCAAGACATATTATACCTTTATTGATAGGTTACAACACTCCTTTTCAGGCTCGCTCACTTATTTTATATGACAGTACATGCAGAGATTGTATTCCAGACTTATTTTACCTTTATTAATGGGTTACTACACTCTATTTCTGGCTCTCTGACTTATGTTATATAACAGTACATGCAGAGAAATTATTCAGGGCATTTTATAGCTGTATTATTGGGCTACAACACTTTTTTCATGCTCTCTCACATATATTATATAACAATACATGCAGAATAATTACTAACCTGCCTGGTGGTGCAGTCTTAGCAGCCTATCTGCATAGGCTTGCTGATTTGCTGCACAGCACCTGCAGCTGTGAAGTAAATGAAGGGATATTGAGACATACCTCTCCGTTATTTAGACTATATTAGCATGTCTTACATACTGTATTCCATGGCTATCTACTCAGTAGTGGGGCATCTTGCATATGACGGGCCTCCTGGATCCATTGGTTCATTAGGTCCTGCTTCTGCCTCTTCAGGTCTGCATGGTGGTGACGGACCTTCTCACCAGTCTGAGGGATGCCTGTGGCACTGGTAAGATCATGAGCCAGCCGGTTCCAAGCCTCTGTCTTATACTCCGTCCCTTGGAACTGGCCCTGCAGGAGTCGAGACTCATGATGATGGACTAGGAGCCAAACCATGTATTTTGACTCCTCGATGCCCCAGCGTTGCGCTCGAAAGTGAGTACCCTCTCCAGCACCAGACATTCTAACTGCAGATGGGAGCTACAATCAGTTATGGTGAGTATTCCCGCCTATGGATCTTAAATATGCTGCATTTCCTGCACTTTTTTGTGATTGGCCATTTTTGAAAATTCTCGGCTGACTGCAGACCTGCTTAGCAATGGTTAATCTACCATTTGTAAGTACATGTATGATAACAGTGGATTATTATCCTAAGCTGTCATGGCTTAGTGGTTCAGTACTTTGATTATGGTGCACAGTGTCCCGGGTACGAAACTTGTCATTGTGTTTTATTTTACTACTGTCCAGACAGGCTAGGGGGTGTGGCTGTGTTTAGGCAACTTTGCTCAACATTGCTCCACGTTGCTCCACATTGCCCTACGGTGCACTGGTTAGCATGGTGCGCAGCTCCGTGCAAACTTATTGCACTGGGTAAAGTGCTGCTTAGCTATGGGCAACTAGTTTGCGCTGAGTAAAGTGCTGCTTAGCTGTGGGCAACTAGTTTGCACAGGGTAAAGCACTGCTTAGCTGTGGGCAACTAGATTGTGCTGAGTACAGTGCTGCTTAGCTATGGGCATTTATATGTCAAGAGCCTTCTTACATTTCTATATCTACATTTTGTTCACTGATACATAGGCCATTTCAATGCTTTTTAGTAATATTTTAGTCATATATATGTCAGGAATTATTTCATATGCTAATTTAAAACATAAAATAGAGAGGGGAGTGGTGGGAGTCAAACCGTGAATGCCTCCTCTTTGTGCGAAGGCTCTAACACTATGCTATTGGTATTTGGATTGATTTGCATAAACATTTTTATTATGCTCTTCAATGTCGACATTGCTATCTCTAGCTAAGCTATGGGCACACCAGCACAAACACGTGCAAATACGGGCAGCTATATCGGGAATTAGGAAAAATATATATATTTTACATTTTATAACTCTGCTGGGGGTTTACAATCTGAGGGAGTGTAGTGTTGGATAGGTTGAAATTTGAGCGGAGTCGCTCATGTGTGTTGGCATTTCACAATTCAAACAATTGCAGGGGCGTGGACCTTAGGACTGCTCAGCAGTCAGACACACCCCCTGCCTTCCTGCACGGTCCATGTTAGACTTGGAGTGGAGTCAGAGTGCCCTCATGAATATGCATGGCACGCTGACGTCAGACCGTTCAACTGCAGTTTCCGAGTAAGACTTATATAGTCTTACACGGAGGTTTCGTGAATCCGGGAGATATTTTATCAAGCAGACAAAAAATCTTTATTAAGTACAGGTAAAGAGAAGACCCTAAGTAAAAGGAATGACATAAAACTACATTGGGAGGAATATGCTGGTTTTCCTCCAGTAATGAGTTAAGCAGCTGCTTAAAACATTACCATCTAAAATGCAATCTGAATTATTTAGTTACATAATTTTCAAGAATGGAAAACAGAAATTAAAACCTTCTCAAAATGTTTAGAAGCGGTTGTGAGTCAAATCAAGTGCTGCAACTGTGGTTTGGTTCACAATAAAGGATATCCATAAATTAAGTAAAACGAAGATCAATGAATGTATATTTGAATTTCAAAAATAGTTTCAGAAGCTCTATAAATACAACCCCCCCCCCCCCGGATTCAATAAACTCCATGTAGGCTCTGTAGAGAGCCTACACAGAGTGTTTTCACATACGTGATACTGCTCATCTTATGGTATTGTACCATGCATATTAATGATGTGTGGTGCATATAACCAAGGTTGTGCAGCTCGCACCAGTGTTGCTGGCTGCAAAACCTGTAATATGAATGCAGCACATACCTCTCAATCTGTTAGTGCAAGAAATGTGGCAAAAATTAAAATAATGGGGGGACAAAGGGACAAAAATAGGGACAGATTTACCATTACATTCCTATAAACATAAGAATGTAGGTAAACTAATAGGATTTGTGTTGGTATGCATTCTGTGAAGGATATGAAGTACAAAACTGAAATGTATTTCATTATGTATTGACTTCAATCTTCAGCAATTTTCCAGAAATCCATACAGTTTACAAGGAGCAGCCCAAAAATAGTATGCAAACATCTGGACATTCTGCTAAATTCTGGACATTTGGGAGGTATGATGCAGATGCAACTTCTGTGTAAGGTTGCTGGTCGTGAAAGCAGATTGTAGGTCAGCATGGCAATTGCTTTTCCCTTACGTGTGTTTTCATCATTAAAATTTGTTTGGGGCACTGCCATAGATTGTTTTCTTCATTTCAACTATGTCTCCAAGTTTTTTCTTTTTATTTAAATGAGGCCAGTATTTGCATGATGCACCACTTAGCACAAACGTGTTTGGCTGTGCTCACCTGGTTTGCTCAAACCGCAGTAGTGCACAGACTGGAGGAATGCCCACCAAGGTTGCAGATAGGACCCAGACAGCCACAAACATGATCTGGATTCATTTACTTAATACTATTGACCATCGCTCAAACACAGTAAGATTCATTGTACTGCAATTAACAACGAGAGGTTTACAATGAATACTTAGACAGGGCATATCATGTCACTAATCCTGTGGCAACAAGTGTTAAGTGTAGATTTGGAGTCCAGATGGTCTGGAGTTATAGCACAAGGTGTGCAAATTTGTTTTACTGTTGTGAGATTGCAGATTATAGCAATGAAGTGCAACATTTACACAAGTGCCTGTATACCAAATAATCCTGAAATTACAGTACTTGACACTGTTGCGCATCACTGAACATCACACAAACATGGTACCCACCAGTGTGTACCCTCACCTACCATGTTTGCGTGATGGTAAGTGATGTGCAATGTTTTCAAATGTTGAAAAACCAAAATGTTTGCACTCTCATTAAGCACAAGATATGTAATTTGTGGGAAAACATCAGGATGCAACATCCAATTGTCAGGAAATGCTCATTCTACATTGTGCTTGAGCTATGGTATACATGTCTGGTGTTGCTGGTGAGGGAATGTGCTTCCAGGTGCAGAGGTGGGGTGTTAATTTGTCTAAAGTCTTTATGGACTCAAAGTTAAGGGACATGGGCCCCAGTTGCTGCAGTGAGCTTATTCAGGCTCAGAATACAAGCCTGAAGCCTGAATTAGTATTGTCAGGACATTCACCAGGTATCCCCCACATCAGTGAGCAATGCAGACATACTTTATTGACTTCTGCAGGAAGAAGAGGGATACCCTCGACCAATGGATCATAGTATTTAGTACAGGGGACATCCCACAGATGTGTACGTATCAATTTCAGTGAGTAATTGTAAGAGTTAAAAGCTGGATATAGTCAAGGCTGGTATTCATATATTCTGTTCTGTTCTGTTTTTTTCCACAGCTGTCATGGAGTAAGCCTCAAATGTCAGATACCATGCTGCATGTTTGTTAAGGATGCAAGAAACATGTGGTATGTATGCATCAGAACAGTACTGTTCTAAATAGTAATTTAATAATAATAATAATAATAATCTTAATAGTAATTCAGTAGCATTAAACGTTAAGGACTGCGTATTTGGTATTTAATACAGTTGTATCAAACTGAGCATGCATATCTCAACTGTAAGAGAAAGTATGCATGCCTTAGTTTGTAGCACATAGCAACAGTTCCATATTCTGAAATAACAGTGAGCATACATCTGTAAACTGTAAAAGGAAAGTATGCATGCAGTAGTCTGCATGACAAAATAATAGTAAAGTATTAGAGAGCTGTCAGCGGTTGTGGGTTCTAAAAACACACTTCCCAAATATACAGTACTGTTAGGTTTTATCATTATTGCAATGTAACTTCAGACCACTATACCAGTGACACAAATGGCATTCTATAAACTGTAATCAGTATAATTGGAACATGCATATGTGCAATATATGCACATATCAAGGATTTGTGGCTGCAATGTATACTATAGTGAGCCTCTGTTATGAACTGGGTAGTCTTAAAAGTAATGAAGACATTTGTTAGGAGTTTGTAGTGTTAAAAGTAAAGGTAACAGAATAGAGTCAAATAATTGTATCAATGCTTTGTATGTCACATATGAAGTTATTAATGTTCTCCCTTTTTCTCTCTCACCCAACCCTTATCTTTTTTTTTTTTTTTTTGTTTTTTTTCCCCACAGCCCAGCAGGGTAGGCATGTGCCACGGGATCCTCCTACCCCCACTCCACTACCTACAGCACCGCTGCCCAGCATGTCTGATGAGTAACCTGGCAGGACCCCTTTTACTGTCCCTGCACTCCTGGACCCTCAGGTAGTTCTGCCCCAGAGGATAGGTCTGTGCCTCCCTCCAGGATCAGTGGTAGAGGTTTTCACTTTATCACCTGAGAAGAACTGCCAGGGATGGTACAAAGGATTGTGTGCCTCACTGTGGGTGCACGCCTATGCTGGATGGATCACCTGCTCTCCATCATCATTCAGAATACCTGTAGGAGACACAGACATCAGGGACTGCAGCCAGCAGCATGGTGAGGTGACAGTGATGATTGTCCACTTTGTGAGGACTAGTTACACTGTCAACCAGCTTGATATGCATAGGGCCTGGATTTCCCACCCTCTCCCCAACCATTGTGTCTTTCACCATCCCTGTCTCTTGTTTGTCTTGTCTGTCTGGAATTGCTTTCTCAACTACCTAACTTACCTCTCCCATACATTCCTACATACCTTCCCAATATTCCTCTCCCTCTTCAAAAAAAAAAAAAAATGGCCACCTGTACCACAAAAAAAAAATCATCCCATACATAGATCTCCATTTCGTACATGTGTCTTCATGACACACTCGAATTGGTCGAATTGGCTATACAACATGATTGCTTTGTGGTCACCCCTCTCTCTGGAGGTGACAGTCCAAACTCAGCTAATATTTTGCATATATGATCATTTATTTATTTATTTACATTTGTTGACCGGGAATGTCTGACTGGACATAGGTCCATTTTCAGCGGAGGCCCGCTGGGATGGTGAGAAGTTGCTTATTTTTGTATAATGCTCCTAGTTTTTTGTGGACTTTTTTATGGTCATGGATATGTGAATGTCAAGTTTTAGTTTATTGCCTATATCCCACTCCTAGCAATTTGGTGTGTTCTGTTGGGTGTATAGTGGTGTTGTCTTTTGCTCTGATGTTAAAGGGAGAGCTGTTTTGAGTATGTTTGGTGGGTTGGAAGATGAGTAGTTTAGTTTTGTTTGGGTTGAGTATTAATTAGGCATCAGATAACCATGTTTCAACAGAGGAAAAGGCTTCCTGTATGACATTTTGCAGTTTGGGTAGGGACTGGGCTGAGCAGATGATGGTTGAGTCATCTGCATATTGTATGAGTGTGCCATGTTTTGTGGCAGAGGCTAGATTATTGGCAAAAATAGAGAAGAGTAGGGGTCCAAGGATGGATCCTTGGGGAACCCCTATAGAGACAGGTAAGTGGGGAGATATGTCATTCTGCCATACAATGGATTGTTGGCAGTCAGACAGGTATGTTTCTGTTTTTTTCATGTTTTTTTTTTTTTGTTGAAGCAATGGATAGCTATGGTTCTTTCCTACATCCTTCCTGCACATTCCTGCCTTTCTTTCACTTTCTTTTTCCCCTGCTTGCTCCCCATTTTACCACTTTCCTGTTTTCCCCATTTCTTTTCTTTTCTTTAAAGAATTATTGCATGATGGTGTGCATTATGCACCAACATGAAGTAATGGTGAATAGCAGTAATCTAAGTAGATGGGATTAAAGTATAATACATACTTGTAAAATTACTACTTACACCCATATTTGAACCCAGTAACACCTGCCTCGAACAGCAAAGCATTAACATGTGCTGCTACAGAGTCAGTTAGGTAACAGGTGTATTTTATACAGTCAATAGTAGCTGACAGTTTAGCAAGGATTTTCCTTTGCACTCCCCATGCTTGTTTCGCATATCACCAATGTCATATCTTTCCCATTAATTTTGTATGAAGCAGCATTGCATGATCTCCCAGTAATGTTTTATAAAACATTATTGTGTGATACACATTTTAGCTTTATAAAGCATTAGTGCACTATGGTGTATGATGGTGTGCATTGCACAACACCATTAAACAACAGCAATACAACAATACAAAAGTAGTTCAGCAGTAAAATATGGCTAGATGGTACTGGTTTCCAATACAGCTGTATATAACTCTTATGACTGCTTCTTGCCATAGCCTTGCTTTAGTGCACAATGCAGACCATTGCACAATTATGCTTTAAAGAAAATAAATGAGAAAGATAGGAAAGTGGTGAAATGGGGGGGGGGGGCAAGCAGGGGAAAGAACAAAGTGAAAGGAGGGAAGGAATGTACAGGACGGATGTAGGACAGAACCATAGTTATCCATTTCTTCTACAGTAGCAAAATGTTTAGATGTGCAGAATATTAGATGAATTTGTAGTGTCAACCTCAGAGAGAGGGGTGACCACAATACAATCATGTTGTATAGCCAATTGTACCAAATCAAGTATATCAAAATGACGTGTGTGAAATAGAGAGCTATGTATGGGACAACATTGTTTTTTTTTTTTTTTTTGGGGGGGGGGGTACAGGTGCCCTTTCTTTTTTTCTGAGAGAGAGGGAAATGTTGGGGAAGGGATGTAGGTATGTCTAAGTCAGGTAGTTTTGGCAGGTGAGTAAGCAGTCTCAGACAGACAGGACATCCAAGACACGACACAGGGACTGTGAAGAACACAAGAGGTGGGTGAACACAATGGTTGGGGAAACAATGGGGTCATCACGAACCCATGGAAGTCAAGCTGGGTGAAAGTGAGAATCGATATAAAGGTACTGTTCAGGTGCATACATACCACATGCTTCTCACACCTATGCCAATCATTGGACTGCCATCACTCTCACCTCACTGCACCAATAGCTGCAGTGTCTAATGTCTGTGAATCCTTCTGTTATTCAGTACAATGCTGCAGAGCAGTGAATCCATCCAGTGTAGGCATGCACAAGTTGTGCGGTGCACAATCCTATGCACTGACCCTGACAGTTCATTGTGGAAGATAAACTCATCACCTCTGCTACTGCTCTCAGAAGGAACCACTGGCCTATCCTGCAGGGCAGAACCACCTGACTGTCCAGGTAGCACAGGGGCAGCAGAGGGGATACTATCAGGTTGCGCACCAGATGTGCTGGGCAGGGTGCTGTAGGCAGTGGAGTGGAGACAGGAAGATCCTATGGGACAGGCATACCCCACTGTGCTGTGGAAAAAACAAAAAAATAAAAAAAGAGAGAAGATATGGGTTGGAGTGGAAGGAAAAGAAGGAGAACATTAGTAACTTCATATGTGATATACAAAGCATTTATACAATTATTTGACTCTATTCTGTTACCTTTGATTTTAAGACTATGAACTCCTAACAAATATTTTTTTAATGTTAAGACTACCCAGCTCCAAATAGAAGTAAGCAGTCCTTGATATGTGTATATAATGCATATATGCATGTTCCAATTATACTGATTACAGTTTAAGGCAGGCATGGGTCCCACTGCTTTGGAGCTCTGACATTACATTGCAATACTGATGAAAACTTAACAGTATTGTATATTTGGGAAGTGTGGTTTTGGAATCCACAATCTCTGACTACTCTCTAATACTGACCTGTTGTTTTCGCCTCCAGACTAAAGCATGCATACTTTCCTGTTACAGTTGAGAGATGATCAATTTGATACAACTGTATAATAAACCAATAAAGATGCCTTTACTTTTAATGCTAAAATAACAGTACTGTTCGGATGCATACATACCACATGCTTCACACATCAGTGCCAATCTATTGGCATGGGTTTGTGCATTCACTTCTTGGTTTGTGATGGCTGTGGTAAGAACAGAACAGAGCAGAATAACATTATGAATACCAGTCCTGACTATATCCAACTTTTATCGCTTATAAGTAGTTTCTATAAGTGATACTTACACATCTGTGAGGTGCCAACAGTCCTACATTCCTCAATTCAGTGGTCAAAGATGTCCCTCTTCCTCATCCAAAGGGCTCTGTAGTGATTCCTACATTGTTAACCAATGCGGAAGATACTGGTACCATTGGTCAGAGCCCAGGCAAGACTATTCCATACCTCTGACTTGTAATCCAAGGCACGATAGTCCCTATGCAAAAGCTTGGGCCCATGTTCATTCACTAGGATTCCAACAAACACTTTGGACTCCTGGATACCCCATCTTTGAGCATGGAATCTCAAAAACCCTCTATGAACATCTGCCATACCTACCACAGATCGAGATCAATATAGAATGGAGTTTTTCTGATAATTGCAGGTATTGTGTGCACTTTTTGGTTTTGCAGTATTTGAAAGTGTTGCACATTGCTTAGAATCATGCAAACATGATGCTTGAGAGTGTGCTCTGCTGGGCAATGTGTTTGTGTGATGGCCAATAATATTCATAGGTTTATAGGTTAGTACTAGGCTAACTGCCCTTGTGGGCCATTTTAAGCCTAGCCAATTATCCTATCTGAGAATCAAATCCTGCACTTTGTGTCCATAAGGTAAACACCTTAATCATTATGCCAACCTCTCACCCTAACAAATTAGTACCAAGCTAACTCTCCTTGAGGGCAATCCCAAGCCCATCCAATTACCTCATGTGAGAATCAAACCATGCATCTTGTGCCTGTAAGGTAAAAACCTTAACCACTATGCCAACTTGTCACTGGGGTGAGTCTTATCATTCTTTCACAATGGGCTGGCTTATGTTTCTTTCACTATGTTGATAATCAAGTAAAACTCATAAGGTATATGACTTTTTCATGGGAAACTAGCGGTGTTATTTAAAATGATTAAGGAAAGGGTAGCCAGAAAAACAGAAGACTACTGTCTCCTTTATTTAAAAAAGGACATTTGTTGTTTCAGCATTCACCTGAACTCTATTTCATGCAGACTGAACATCCATTTATTATTTCATTTGAAATGTAGCACCTCTGGTGTGAAGCAGCCCTCTCAGTTTTTATTACAATTTCACTGCTGGAATTTGAATTCATGTACCTTCTATTTGGATAGAAAAAATGGGCTTATGTTTTCTTGACATGAAAGGCAAATGTATGCATGCTGATCTAGTGATCCTATCATGAGAACTGCTGTGAAAAGACAATCCCCCGGATTCACGAATCCTCCGTGTAAGACTAAATAAGTCTTACTCGGAAACTGCAGTTGAATGGTATGACATCAGCATGCCATGCATATTAATGAGGGCATGCTGACTCCACTCCAAGTCTAACACAGACCGTGCAGGAAGGCAGGGGGCGTGTCTGACTGCCGAGCAGTCCTAAGGTCTACACCCCTGCAAGTGTTTGAATTGTGAAATGTCAACACACATGAGCGAGTCCGCTCAAATGTCAACATATCCAACACCACACTCCCTCAGATTGTAAACCCCCAGTAGAGTTATAAAATGTAAAATATATATATGTTTTCTAATTCCCGATATAGCTGCCCGTATTTGCGCGTGTTTGCACGGGTGTGCCCATAGCTTAGCTGCAGTTAGCAATGTCGACATTGAAGAGCATAATAACAAATGTTTATGCAAATCAATCCAAATAGCAATAGTATAGTGGTACAGCTATCGCACAAACAGGAGGCATTCACGGTTCGAGTCCCCCCACTCCCCTGTCTATTTTATGTTTTAAATTAGCATATGAAATAATTCCTGACATATATGACTAAAATATTACTAAAAAGCATTGAAATGGCCTATGCATCAGTGAAAAAAATGTATATATAGAAATGTAAGAAGGATCTTGACATACAAATGCCCTTAGCTAAGCAGTGCTTTACCCAGCGCAATCTAGTTGCCCACAGCTAAGCAGCACTTTACTCAGCACAATCTAGTTGCCCACAGCTAAGCAGCGCTTTACCCAGTGCAAACTAGTTGCCCACAGCTAAGCAGCGCTTTACCCAGTGCAATACATTTGTGCGAAGCTGCGCACCGGGCTAACCAGTGCATTGTAGGGCAACGTGGAGTAACGTGGAGCAACGTAGAGCAAAGTTGCCTAAACACAGCCACACCCCCAGCCTGTCTGGACAGTAGTAAAATAAAAAGCAATGACAAGGCTCGAACTCAGGACACTGTGCACCATAACCAAAGTACTGAACCACTAAGCCATGGCAGCTTAGGATAAACATCCACTGTTAACATACATATACTTATAAATGGTATATTAACCATTGCTAAGCAGGTCTGCAGTCAGCTGAGAATTTTCAAAAACAGCCAATCACAAAAAAGTGTGGGAAATGCAGCATATTTAAGCTCCATAGGCGGGAATACTCGCCATAACTGAATGTAGCTCCCATCTGCAGTTAGAATGTCTGGTGCTGGAGAGGGTACTCGCTTTCGAGCGCAACGCTGGGGCATCAAGGAGTCAAAATAAATGGTTTGGCTCCTTGTCCATCGTCATGAGTCTTGACTCCTGCTGGGCCAGTTCCAAGGGATGGAGTATAAGGCAAAGGCTTGGAACCGGTTAGCTCATGATCTCACCAGTGCCACAGGCATCCCTCGGACTGGTGAGCAGGTCTGTCACCACCATGCAGACCTGAAGAGATGGAAGCAGGACCTACTGAACCAATGGATCCAGGAGGCCCGTCATATGCAAGATGCCCTACTACTGAGTAGGTAGCCATGGAATGCAGTATGTAAGACATGCTAATATAGTCTATATAATGGATAGGTATGTCTCAATATCCCTTCATTTACTTCACAGCTGCAGGTGTCTGTGCTCCGTATCCGCAAGCCTATGCAGATAGGCTGCTAAGGCTGTGCCACTAGGCAGGTTAGTAATTATTCTGCATGTATTGTTATATAAAATATGTGAGAGAGCATGAAAAAAGTGTTGTAGCCCAATACTACAGCTATAAAATGCCCTGGATAATTTATCTGCATGTACTGTTATATAAAATAAGTCAGAGAGCCAAAAATAGAGTGTAGTAACTTATTAATAAAGATAAAATAAGTCTGGAATACTATCTCTGCATGTACTGTCATATAAAATAAGTGAGCGAGCCTGAAAAAGAGTGTTGTAACCTATCAAATAAGGTATAAGATGTCTTAAATAGGTCTTCCTTATGCATTGTAATATCAAATAAAGAAGAGAGCCTGTAGAAAAGTGTGTAATGTAATTAATAAAGGTATAATACTTGCAGTGTGTCTGTGTCACTTACTTTGAAATGTTGTTGTACCCTTGCATTAAATAAATAGTACTGTTGTATTAAGTGCTGTCAACCCACAGTTGGGCAGTCCCATATAAAGTGGATGAAGGAAGTGCCAGTAGCTGTGAAGCATATATACAGTCCTCAACAGTCGGTAAATGGCTGGCATGCATGGGTAAATCTGGCACACGAGGAGCTTGTCAATGTGTTCCCCAGAAATGTGAGTGTGCTACATGAAATGTAGGGTTCTGTAAAACTTTAACTGAAAATGTCACATGAACACATCCAGATATGTAGATACATAAATATAAATATAAAATATAACTATGTAGCAGTACCATCTGCATCTTGGACAGTTAGTATGTCAGATATAGGTCAGGTATATCATGAACTAGCCAAACCCATTACACAATCTAATGCATGTTGCCTAGTGTAATAATACATGTAGGGGATATACACCTGCAGTCAATAGGAATGTAGTGTAGAGTAAAAGTACTCATAAGATGTTAATGGAGGTTTCTTTTTACACCCTACTCTATGTGCATAAACAATGCAATTCCACACCTCAATGGGTATGTCTAATCTCAAAACATTTGTTGGGACATATGTCCTATTGTTCTATAAATATCTGCATTTACTTTGATGCATGTGCCCTGTTCAAACACCACAATCTTGGTGGCCTGTTGCCACCAATCATCCCTGCATGCTGTTGTAATGTCCACTGTCGTCCAATATATGCATGTGTTATGCTTGTTGTTCAACTGTTGTAACCCTGGTGTGTTGGGTTAATGGGAATATTACTGCATGCTGTTACAACTAATTTGGAATGCTGTTGTCTATGTTGTAATTAAACACACCTAATCACAGAACTTATGGGAAGGCCAGTCCTAGCGGACCCGCCTGTCCCTCCTCAGCTGGCGATTGCACCTGACACCAGCAGGTCTGGTGCCCAGCCTGGGCTACCCTCCTCTGTTGGTCCTGCGCCACCTTCGGGTGGAAGCACTGCAGAGGATGGGGCTCATCCCCCCCCTGCAAGTATGGGTGGAGAAGGGCCACCTGTCACCCTCCGAAGCGTCCGGGTTGTGGTACATAGGTAGATCCAGTGTTTAGTCGCTGATCCCCTACGCCAGCTCGAGGCGAGAGTGGCGCGACTCACAGATGAGCCTGCCCCTCCTATGCAGCCCGCAGCACAGCCACCCTTGGGGCTATGAAGGTGCAGTGGTGACTGCCCATGGGTGGAGATCTCAGTCCCACTGTTACCATCTGTGGGCTCATGGGCTTGTGATTTCCAAACTTCCGTCCCCATCTATTGTGTTCACGCACCCCATGTGTCATACTCCGCCCCTGTATGTGTCTTGTTTGTCTTGTCTGTTTTCCTCCCCAACCTACCTCCCCAAATATACCTATTTCCTCTACCTTACATTCCACTCTCACCTGAAAAAAAAAAAAAAAAAAAGGTCAATCTGTTCCCAAAAACAAAATTACAACCCATACATAGCTGCCCATTTTGCACACATGTCCGCTGGAAATGTAAACTGATAATTAGAATTGGCAGTACAACATACTTTGTTGTCCTCACAGCTCTCTCAGGGGTGGAAGGCTTCAAATTTCACTCCAAATTTGTAACATATGCACAGCTGTTGCTGGTATAGAAATGGGCAGCTATGTACCTTCCCTACACCTGTCCTGCACATCCCGAGCTGGTTTCCCCACTGTCTTTCCCTCTTTGTGCCCCATTTTTCACCACTTTCCTATCTCCCCATTTTCTTTTCTTTCAAAGAAATTAGCAGAGGGGTTAGCGGGAGTAAGCACTTTTAAGCAGTAGTTAGCAGGTTTAAGCGAGTGTGCGCATGTGTGCACTAAGCTTAGCCTTGCTAAGCATCGTGCCAACTCACGCAAACCCGCTTACAATTGCTTAAAAGTGCCTTAATCACTCTGTATGTCAGGGCCCTTGTTCTGCTCAGCAGCAAAATAAATCACCTCTGTCAGTCTCAAACCCCAGACCTTGGACACACTTGACTGCATGAAGTACCACTAAGCCACAGCAGATATACAATAACTTGGTGCTGAAATAAATATATCATGCAAAACAATGAGTGAATGTAAAGGAAAAATAGGAAGGCCATAACACAAATCTTGTTCTGTGGATCTTTACCAACAATTGTTGTGGAATTGCATTACATGACTGTGATAAGAGAAGCAGCAATTCTAGCAGAAAATAATGTTATTGAGACACTTTACAACCCCCACACAGTATCATAGCAGGACAAACACTGGAATATCTGATTAGGGCAGAGGCCATACTTCCTGATTGTGAAACATATTTTAGCTGTGTCCCTCTGAGTCCCTCTTAAAAGTACTGATGTGAGTCAGAGAGGTGTTGTATTACACAATGACTAATCACAATAATAACAGTAGACACTGCTTGTACTTCATAAAAGGGGTACTAATCCATATGCACTGCTTCACTCAAGTCTACACTTACTGTCTCTATTAGTTGGAAGGTGTACCTCACTTTTAACTACCTATCCCTGACTCCAAGCAACTATGTATCTGAGTGTTTCATAGGCCTGGCAGAGGCACAAACACATAGGCATATCAGCTCATCTGCTGTTACACACTCTGCAAATAGCTTTGTGAGGACTTCCACAAGCATACCCTTATGTAGGGGTACAACACAGAAATACCAAAGGATCTAGCCATGTACTGGTAGCAAATGACTGTAACAATGCCATTATACCAGTGCTGAAAACACCTGTGGGTTGCAGAGACAAAGAATAACAGGCTAACATCTGGCTACAATCTGGATAGGTTCACAGTTGGAAACTATGCAGACAGACCACCTGCCCTGATAAACTAACAGGTACACACCAATCCATTAAGTCCAGTAAGATAACACTCACGCAGTAAGATGTAATGCTGTCTGTATGTCTGCATCGCCCCCCCATATTTGAAATATATGTGAGTTTAGGGTCAACCAAGGATGTAGGTAGGCATACTCAGTAGTGGAATTGTCCAGTTTACCTGAGACTCCAGTGCTAATGTCAACAATAAAAATACACAAACCCTGCAGAAGTGAGTACATCAATATGCACAGTATAACAGTCCACAAACAGTTCATGTGTCAAAAGAATACTTCTCAATAACTACTTTTGTATGGCAGTTAATTACATAAGTAGAAAAGAAACTACATACTCACATATATCTTGTGTAAGCATTTGTAGGGGTGAGTTAAACTCTACACTGATATCTCTGTACTGGAAGTGGCAACAGTCAGGTCTGAGTACAACATGTACATGACTGTCTTCACCTCTAGTTTCAGATATAAGAAGTATACCAACCTTCTGACTTAAACAACAGTGTCCACAGCAAACAAGTATGGGCCCCACTCTGGAAGTCTGAAAGGGCTACACCTACAAAACTTAGAAATTTATAGCATTGGGTTGCTATGACAGTGAGTACTGCAATTACCACACAGCAGGCTGTATGCATTTACCAAATACTGGGCACCAATTGGTGCAGAGGTCATCACATGCACATGTGCAGATACCTATAAAAGAAGACTGTACTTGCTATCCCCACATGCAATCATTACATTGCACGTGATAAAGCATCACTGAACTTGGGGATGAGTAAAAACTAGTTATTACTTAATAACACAAAAGTTTAATTAAGTAAAAAGATTTGAGTGAATCAACAACCAAATATATTAAGTAAAAAAAACTTAATTAATAAGCAAAAGGAATTAAGTAAAAGCAATCTTTACTTAAGTAACACCAAAACAAAAATTGTCAAAACATACACAGACAGACCTGAAAGTGACAAACAGGTATGTAACAGATATGTGATTACCGGCAAGTAGTAGATGTTTATGAAGAGTACTGTAAATACTTTGAAACATGCATATGTGGCAGCAGTAGGTATGTATGCACTGATGCCATGCAGGACTACTGCCATGGACAAATAAGTGTGCAGCTGTGTGCAGTGGGACATAACTGTGACATATGTAGCATAATGCATTTAATGTCAAACATCTGATCATGTCATCTATGTTCAATACAGTACTGTGTATAATGGCTGTCTGGGGGAGAAGTGCAAACAGCTATATAAACCTGGATGTGACAGAGTAACACATGCATGATAGTCATATAATGTGTAGCTTAGCATTAGCAACTGCTGTACCAGGTTAGTATAGTAATGTAGCATTAGCAGCTATAAATACTCCCTGTAATATTACTGTTATGCACACATGTGACAACTGTTCATGTTGTAGCAAGGCCCAATAGGTCATCCGGGAGGTCTATGGACATAAAACAGTATGTACCTTGTGTGTGTATGGCACACACATATGTAGAGATATTTATGTGTCAGATATATTAGCATCTTAACATGTGCATAGAGCAAGGTACATACTGCAGCTGTTTGTGAAGGGAGGACATATATATGTTGGTGAAGGTTGTTATGTGCATATTTTCATGTAGGTTGTAGTGTGTGGCAAACAAGACAGCATACAGTGCTGGTATATGACATATGGTGTTTAAATGCTGTGGGTATGATTTGCTAAGTTTATAGTCTTCCAGACAGGGAGTCCTGCTAAAGATACATGGCCTGGGAATACCCTCAATGCATTCTGCACAAGGCTGTGCAAAATTATTACATAACTGTATCTCTCTCAACCCTTGCATAATTGATATTCCCACCATGAAAGGTGGACTGTATATGTGCCTACATGTAAATCTATATGTACACCAATGGGTGTTTATATGTACACTCAAACTCAATGTTGTAAATGTATTGCCATCCCTTTTGTTAAAAACCCTGTACCCATGAATTACCACATAGGTGGTAGTCTACTCAACACCAAAAGTGTGATAAGAGACCACGGGACACAGGTGGACAGTAGTGTCCCTTTTGATAATCACAGTGCCACACTAGTCATGTAAACTGTGTACGGTCCACATGTCATCACAAAAGGTGTGTCATCCATGAAATGAGAGGTCAGTGTTCCACTCTACTCATCAGTCATAAAACCCATCATAGTGTACAATGGGCCTTTTGGTATGTACCTCAGAAGACATCTACAGCAATTGTAGATGCCAGGCACAAACACCACAAAGAGTATTACCAGACTCAAACAGATGCCCTATGCAGACTGTCTTCCAAAACCACAGCTACACTGTATCGCATACCTCCCACCCAGAACCAACCTCTGCCTAACATACAAAGCTATGCTAAACCCACAGGTGTTGGACATGCTCCATGTAAACAGATTAAAATCCCTACAAGCTACACACTAGACTGATCTAAACCTTGTAACGTCAAAAAGCAGAACATGCTGGAGTGGTACATTCTCATCTCAGACACATACCATACTCTGGAACTAACTACCTATCAATAGCAAAGAAAGGTCCTCATTAGCAGTCGTCATGAATAATCATGATGAATGGATGTGAGATAGGAAATACAACCCGGGAATCACCTCTGTGGCTCTGTATGACAGGGGCACATGAACTTAAATTACATGGGTGTTGATGGGCAGGGTACCATATGGCTAGGCTTCTATAGGCCCTACGCCTAATAGCCTATGAGCTACCTATGACCTGATACACACACGCATGTACATGTTGCATTAATTGCTATGTGAGGTTGACTGAGTGTGATGGTGAATGTGTAGGTGATTATTCATTGTGTAATACACCACCTATCTGACTAATGTCAGTACTTTTCAGAGGGATTCAGAGGGACACAGCTAAAATATGTTTCACAATCAGGAAGTATGGCCTCTGCCCTAATCAGATATGCCAGTGTTTGTCCTGCTATGATACTGTGTGGGGGTTGTAAAGTGCCTCAATAACAACTTTGTGTATATGTGTGATAGCCTAGTGGGAAACTGTTTGTATCATGGTATGTAGGTTTCTACCTCTGATCCCTGCAAAAGATATGTATGCTATTGCTAGGCAGCAAAAGCAGTATGGTATACGGTGTGACATAGTCCCATGGTGTTGACTGGAGTGTGCCATTGTAGGCTAAAGCAGTACATGTATGCTCATTGATTGTTAACACTAGTGAATACAAATCCCGTATGAACTGTAGTACTACCTGAAGCTGTAGGCCTAAACAGCACAGTACGGTGTATATCCACATTGCTTGGAAACACTGTTTTGTTTGTTACTTGTAGTCCTCACACATTACATACCTCAGGCATAAGGTTTTGTAAGTGCTGACACACAGTACTGTATGGTACACAGGTAAAGCTCATCTGGGTTGCCATACCTTTGTGACTTGTAGACATGTCTGATCTGTGTGTGGGTATGCCTGTAACATTGCCTCGGTCGTATGTGTGTTATAGGATATAAGTGCATATCTAGCAACATGTACAGTGTAGTACAGCAGTATGCCACCTATATTGATGAATGTGCACATATGTTACTTAGGGGTTTGCTATCAACAAGTAGTGTGGTGTACTGGTAGTACTGTAACTGTACTTTACAATCATTTCAATGGATGACATATTTCTGTATGCATTAACTTCATGTATACCTCCTGTGGCTAGGTGGTGCATTGTGTCACATACAGTGTGCCATGTGCTGTTGTATAGTCTTACATACTGGTTTCACTTTGTTGCTGTGCAGAACATGGTTTAATATATAGAATGTGCCAGGCACTGTCAGACAGTTGTGGGCTGAGCACTGAAGTGTGGTATTAAAAGTGTGTATCTACTGACAGCCAACAGGTTGCTATATATGGCGTTTCATTGATATCTGTACTTTAGAATGTTAAGTGTGCCACAAGACTTGCTCACAATAATTGTTTTATTTTCTTACAGGGACATGTCTCATCATCGCAACCCTGCATATTCCCCTGAAGAGGAGGAAATAATTATATCCACCCTTTTACAACATCACACCCTGCTGTTCTTCAGAACCAGCCAGGACCAGCATGAGCACACTGCACTGTGGCAAGATGTTGTCCGCCGGGTTTATGATGTAGGAATGCATAACTGGGCTTATGAGCAGGTACGCCATCACTGCAGTGATTTAATTCGACGTGTCCGGCAACATGCCTCCGATGTCTGCAGACAACAGCTTGCCACAGGTGGTGGTGCAGCATCACATCCACCCCTCACCAGAGTGGAAGAGCTGCTCCTCAGCGTGGTGGCTCCTGGCCAACCACTACAACAAAATGTGTCATCATGGAGGCTGGAGTCACCCAGCAAGTTGACTCAGACCGTGCAGGTAACATGCCATATCTGTAGACTACTGTTAGCTTGATTGTTAGAACATGCATATGTCAGATGTGTACTGTGTATTTGGAAGATGTGGAGCCTGGGTGTTGTGCAATACTGATAATTTGGAACATATTCTGTATGCCTGTGACTGTCAACCATTGTACTACTGTAAAATTGCAAACTCACAGCAGCAATGTCACAGTTGTTGACACTGACAAACTGTCTCATATCCTTGTAGGTCCTTCTGGTGTGACAGCAAGACAGCCAACCCATTCTGGTGAGTGTTCTACATTTCATAAGGTGTCAAAGGAAAAATAACTTCAAAATGATCAACATACGGCAGGTTCAGGTTAAGGCACTTTAATCTTGCAGCAAGGAGACAAAAACGTGCTAATACTGAGTTTGTCTAACTAGAATCAGGAAGTGAAGCCATTCTTATACATTTCTTACAAGGTATTGCCTACTAAGCTGACGTAATAAATCACAAGTTCTTTCAATATTATTTCACAGCAGCTGTTTGTCCATGATTTTCTGCTGGCATATCATGTTTACAAAAAAAACTTCCTAAGAAAAACAACATGGCCTTGATGACCACCAGTCAGATACAAGTTCTCACTATGCAATGTTACCATTCAAGGTACTATGGCTAATTCGAGCACAAAGCAAGTACAGATTACAGTTCATTTCTTCAAGCAGTCTTTGTTTGGTGTATCTTTTCTTTTCCGCAGCTGTGCATGTTCTCATAACACGAGCAGAGCTGATTGTTCATATTATAGAAAACAGTATTGTTCTATTCATTCACTATTCATTCATTTTCCTGACCTAGCAGATAATCACCTGCTTCTCAGTAAATTTCCAAAAGGCATAAACATGAATTTTGCTGTGCTAGCAAATACTAGGTCAGAGAGCATCTTGCAATTTCAGAAAGCATACTGCAGTTTGAAAAAGCATCTTATAATCTCATACAGAATTAAGCTGTACATAAAATAGAATGAAATGTGTTAACCCTTTTAGCTTCTAATAAGCACTAAACATATACATTAGTACATATTTTTCTAACATATGGCAAATAACATGTGCATGTCATAAGTGAGTTTTAGGCCATATACACATGTACAACACCTACATATAATGCATGCTCTGCAAGTTTTCTGTGGGACTATACACATCCCAGTAACATGAGTGGCTGCCTCAAAAACATGCTATACACAGAGCATCCCAAAGAATTGTGGTATACTGTAGTGGACATTGTATAGGCAGAGTCAATACACATGCACACAACATACACCACCTTGTCATACGCAATACGTGTTACTATAATGCACATGGCGTATGTAGACACCTGCTGTAAGGTCAGACTCCAGTATCCAAAATGTCCACACAGCACACATACTATACCTAAGGGGCAGAGGCCTATCATGAGGCGGTGCAAAACTCTTAAACAAACAAGACATTCATGTTAGGCAATGCTCCCTATTGAACACCTTACATACCCATGTAGCAACTGCCTGTGAAAATGGTTAATGAAGCCACAGTGCTGCAGTTCAGGTACAGCAAGATAGTTGCCAGTGTGGCACACATAAGTGGCCTTGAGTGACCACATGATGCTGCCTGATGATGGCTCATGGTACTACACTACATCCAGTTACAGTAACTACAGTACAACACATAGCATTCATTGCTATACACCTGACAGTTGTGTGCATCCACCCATGGTATGTATACCTATGAGTTATGGTGCACATGACATTGAAAAGCATTTAATACTTGCACAGCAATGTTGTGTCCATGTACACATTGTGTTCCAGGGTGAGGCCAATCATTGAACAACACACATGCATCAAACACATGTATGCTGTTATTAACAAGGACTATCTACACTCGCACTGCATGCTGTTGAGCAACACACATCTTGCATGTTGACACGTGCGATAGGACTCTTTGGCTTGTGATACTGCACTCCACCATCAACCACTAATGGGCATGTTCTGGATTGCTGTTGGTGTGTGTGTGTGTGTGTGTGTGTGTGTGTGTGTGTGTGTGTGTGTGTCTACTTTAGTGAGTAGTGTACTTGTGTTCATGTATGCATGTGTGTATATGTGCATGTGTGCATGTGTTCTTGTGTGCATGGGTGCATCTGTGCATGTGTTCATGTGTGCATGTGTTCATGTGTGCATGTGTGCATGTGTTCATGTGTGCATGTATGCATGTGTGCATGTGTTCATGTGTGCATGTGTGCATGTGTGCATGTGTTCATGTGTGCATGTGTGCATGTGTGCTAACATCATGTACAGATCCTAAAGTGTGTTTCCTGTCTCCCTCTCACAGGTGCTGAGGTTGTGTTGGTTGAGTGCAGCAGGGAACCTGAAGACACTGCCACAAATAGTTGAAATGATGAAACATGTGTTGTGGCACAGGCAGGTTTGATAGGATCTGTGGTTGGTCCACCAATAAACAGTACACAGCTTTCTAAACCATCTATGCGCACATTCATACTGCCAATACATCCCTCATCACCAATGGCCTTAGCTGAGGGACAGCATACAGTAGGCATTGACCAGGATAGTGTTGTATCTATGACACATGCATCCCCTCACAGCAGCCATACCCAGATTCCTGGAACGGTACCACATAGGTGGATGTCCAGGGGTTCTCGTGGGAGCACTGCTGGTCGTAATGCCCCTGGCAGAAGTGCCCCCACAGGTCTTACAACCTCAGGTATGTTCCGGGCTGTAATGCTGGCACAGGCATGTATGGAATGGTACACCAGACAGGGACTGAGGGCACAGAGGGCCCATAACACTGCTATCAATGACAGTTTCTGTGACCTTGCCGGTGCAGTGCATCACTACACCGAGGTCATTGACAGATGTTGGGGGGAGACATTAGATGTCCTCCACAATGTCATGTCCATGTGCCAGGACAATGCAGGATGGCCGAGATGTGGACGTATGCCAACAACATCATCGGCTGGCAGTCGTCATGGACAACACACAAGTCACAGCCGCTCTCGTAGTGGCAGTACCAGTCCCAGCAATGTTGGAGCAGGGCTGTCAATAGACCATCATAGAAGACTACGTGCACGTGGCTCTGGCCAGTCCCAGCAGGGACATGGGTCCAGTCAACATCCCTCTGCCTCTGATGATAGTACCCAGTCTGGCTTAGTACCCGATATTGTCCGGTGCACCCCTGCCAGGCACAGGTACTGTGTCCGTGGCCAGAGATGGTGATCTGTACAGCCTGGCAGGTACAGTCTGTGGCTGTCCCACAACCTACCGTATATGATAGCCACACGGTGGAACTGTGTGCATGCAGACACACACACATAATCTAAACATCTAGGGCTAACACATACACATGCACATTACATCAACATTGACCCATGCTGTACTGTTGTCCCACACACACACACACACACACACACACACATACATGTCGATTGGATGGGTCAATGTCGGGCTCTGGCAAACCAACAACACACCCTGTGCATATGATAAAACTGTGCCATCTCCTGTCATCTGTAACATTGATGCATGAACAGGCTAACATGGTGCTGATGCAAAGGGTGACTTTATAGCAGTGTAAAAATGTTAGCATGTTGTCAACAGTACAGTGTCATGATATCCCTGTAGGTATATCTGAGCAGGTATGATGCATTAAAGCTATGATTATCAATGTAGTATTGTTTACAACAGTGTTAATTCCAAAAATGTATTGTCCGCCCATGTGTCACTTGGCTAATGCGTGTAGTTTTGGCAGCATGTGTTGGTGAGTGGACAGTACGTGTGTGATGTGTGCAGTACAGATTTGCAAGTGTACATTTGTGAACATGGTGGAGGTGCACTGTCTGCATGTACATGCATAGTGGACACATGGGAAGGGTGACATGCCCTGTATTACACAGTGTCAAGACTTCATTGTTTCTATTGCTGGCCAGTATGCATTTTAATACACATATGTTTTAACTTGGGTACACATGTAGGTATGACATGGTTTGACACTATGCTATGGGTGATACTGTTACTATTTGTCAGTGGTTTGCATTCTGGTAGTATACACAACCTCAACAGCCTGACTATAACCAATCGTTAGATGATGTCTTGACAACTAACACACAGATGTAGGAAACTCAGTAGCATTTGGATCCGTCTGGTACTATACTATACCAGTAACCAGTGGTATTGACCGCCACCCATTCCTGGGACCACTCCTGTTTGGCATATAGCCCTCTTAGGTACAAGCAAATACACTAGGGATATGTCCGTCCACATCTGGAAATGCATACAGTGGCCTACAATACATTCTCCGGATGAGACACTTATCCTCCACAAGGGTATCATACAGACAGATACCTGTTGTCCAACCCATGCTGTAAAGGTATAAGCCAAATATAGCATAGTCATCCACATTTATTAAACATAGTATCCCGACAGTACCACATAGGTAGTAGCCCCAAACATGTAGAACAGGTACCGATGTGTACATGCAACCAAGTGTTATGTCATCTGTCCTTTGGTATTCACATTTCCATAGGTATTCTGAAGTCCCTCGGTGTATCACATAACCAATAAGCAGTCTGTATGCATATCCACAAAGTTGTTGTACACCTACAATGAATGTCCATTATTGACAGACTTTGTTGTGTTTGAACATGTCTGAAATATACCTAAGGCATGAACCCTCACTCACACTATTCTATAGAAACTATCATGGGTGTGTGTGACACAGATGACCTAGGCCACAGATCACTACAGTGGCTGGCCTTGTCACAAACATACATATGTGACCGAAGGTCTGAGAAGCAGCAGCACAACCTGTCATAGATAACAGATGTATTCATGTGGAAAGCAGGCTTCACACCTATGAGCTAATTGAGTTCACATGTACATATATGTATTTGCCACACAGATACCTGAAGTGTGCATTGTACATACTGTTGTTATACTGATATGTCATACAGTAGTAAAAGCTAAACCCACAACACATTGACCAACAGTATCACACACACACTCAGCAATTGCAGGATTCAAACCCCTACCTAACTATGTTATGATACTAGAGAGATACGCATTAACACGACGCGCTATATGTTTTACTGGAAGATTTCATTTCCACTGCTATGTTTGTAGGATGCTGACATCATCAGACGTGCCAAACAGTAATATAACACTTTTAAGGATTTTTCCTAGTCTCCAAAAAGGGCAATACTCTCAAAGGAAATTACATACACACACACACACACACACTCTGCAATTGCAGGATTCAAACTCATGCTTAATTATGTTATGATATTAGAGAGATACACGTTAACATGACACGCTACATGCGTTACTGGGAGATTTCATTTCCACTGCTATATTTGTAGGATGCTGACATCATCAGACTTGACAAACAGGAATATAACAAGGGCAAAACTCAAAGGGAAACACGCAGACGCATATCCCGCCCACACACACACAGACTGCAATTGCAGGATTCAAACCGCTATCTAACTATGTTATGATACAAGAGAGATACGCATTAACACAATGCACTATATATTTTACTTGGAGTTTTCGTTTCCACGGCTATATTTGTAGGATGCTGACATTATCAGACTTGCCAAACAGGAATATAACACTTTCAAGGTGTTTGCCTAGTCTCCAAAAAGGGCAATACTCTCAAAGGAAATCACACAGACACATACCCCCACACACACACTCAGCAATTGCAGGATTCAATCCCCTACCTAACTATGTTATGACACTGGAGAGATACGCATTAACACAACATGCTGTATGCTTTACTGGGGGTTTTCATTTCCCCTGCTATATTTGTGGGATGCTGACATCATCAGACTAGACATGGTAATGTGTGTGCACTTAGTTTTATGCAATCCCAGGACTGAGACATGGGGGACAGCAGGTGTTACCAGCTTGAACAGGACTCCACAATTCTTACCTTGTGTGATCTATCTGTGGCCCAGTTGCCAATCCATCCGATGACAATACATATTTATGCACAGGTTGTTGATTTTGTGGATACGACATGTGTCTGAGATGTTGGAAAAGGCCTATTCAAAGTGCGTGTGGGATGTGTGTAGCTCATTTCATTGATGTATGTCCTGGGTGGCTGCCTTGCAAACAGTCTAGCAGGTTTGGGAAACATGATCTGCCCATGAACAGTCCAAAGATGGTAGGGTTGTGTGTTTATAGGCTTCCAATAGCTCTGTTTCTGACTTCAATCATGATGGACTCCATGGCCTTGCAGATCAGACTTCATCGGCTTATAAGACTATAGTTCCCATGGTCTGTTGTGCACCAACACTTGTGTAGCATGCCATATGTTGCTGTAACCCATTCAACAGTTTCATATCCTTTAGAGAGGGTGAGGCTCAACCGACTGTTCAGGTGCAGGGTCTGTTTGTTCTGCAGTTCAATTATGACACATATAGGGGCACAACGTAATCCAATTGATGCCGTGTTTTCAGCTTTGGAAGGAGCTGTTTATCCACATGTGATATCTCCTGGTATGATGATAGGGCCTTTTGTCAGTGGGAGGTCGGTATGTATGTATGGGCCTGTCTGACAGGATGTTGGCATTGTCAGTCGTTTACAGTTGGCCCTGACTCAGGACATATATGAGTGTACATTGCTATTTATGACATAGCTGAAGGAAGTGTCATGGTTCTGTATGGACTCCTTCGCAGATAATCTTTCCATGACCTGGATTGGATAGTGTTTGGAGTGCACATTTTTTATTGATGATACTGATTTTGGGTTTTTTTTTTCTTTGCTTTTCAACTTTCTATGAACAACCTAAGTATCTGTAGTACATATTTGATTATGACAGGGTTCCAATATATTATATATGTGTCTGTTGTAATATCACTGTGTGCACAAGTCAGGATTGGTGAATTGTGAGAGGTTCCTGGGTTAACACATGCAACTGCCAGATATGTGTGGCCCACTGCTGTACTCAGACATGGCCTAAGTGTGTGAGCATGCCCAGTTTGGCCTTTCAGTATGTTGTTGCCTGACATTTGCCTCATTTAGTCAAGTGTGTGAGCATGCCCAGTGTGACCTTTCAGTATGTTGCTGTGTGAAGTCCACTACATTTGTTGACATGTGTGAACATGCCCAATATTAACATTTATACTATATGTGTGTTGTAAATCGAGTTGTATTTTTACTGCAGGGCTCACCTTTGTGTCATAACTCTACAGGGATTATGCTGTGCCTGCGGGGTTTCCATGAGACACTTTGCATAGACTTATCAATATTTATTCATACAGGCTGACCAGTGAAATACTGTCATGGTTTAGTGGTTCAGTACTGTGACTATAGTACACAGTATCCTGGGTTTGAGGATGTCGCTGCTTCATATTTTCATACTGGACAGACCAGACTGCTTAAGGAACAGTAAAGCAAATATGACCATGTTTACCTGCTTTTGCCCAACTTTGACCAAACTTGCACAACATTGCTCAACGTTAACTAACATTGCTGAACGCTGCCCAATATTGCTCAACATTGCCCAAAGTTGTGCTGCTTAGTGTGTGCAATTTTGTTTACATATACTAAATAGTGGTAAAAGCTGTTTAGCACTGCTTTATATTGCTTAAAACATGGCAATCATGCCTCAGGTGGTGCTGCAGGGCTGCCTATGTCAGATGCACATAGTATACTCCCTATACATGTTTGAAAACAGGTAGTGTCAAGTTAGGCATCCCTTTTACTATATCTGTGAATCAGAGAGAGGTATCATTTCCAGGGTTCCTACTGAGCCAGTGTATATGCTATGCATTGCCTCTTTGCCAAGGCCAATTCATACTGGGCAAGCCTCCTTTTACCTACTGGGGCAGGCTCAGGTTGTTCCTCCTCCGAGTCATGCTCTGCCTGTGATGGCCTTCGCAATGTGGGGGGGCTGTTGGGCCCAGCCCTATGCTGCTCCTGCTGCAGCTGTTTTCGCAGGATCATATTATGTAGCATAGCACATATCATGACTATTTGGGTATGTGTAGTTGATGAGTACTGCAAGGCTCCACCAGATGTGTCCAGGCACCAGAACCGTGACTTGAGCAGCCCAAGCACATGCTCAATTACATTTCGTGTTTGTGCGTGTGCCTCATTATGGCGTTCCTGTTCAGGTGTGTGTGCATTTCTGATGGGTGTTATCAGTCATGGCTCCAATGTATATCCAGCATCCCCCACTAGGTGACCATGAGGGATGTCTCCATTTGCAAATGTCTGGTACAGCTGTGTCAAATGCCAGATATGGGAATCACGGTAGCTTCCAGGGCAGCCAGCACACACATTCATTATTATGCCCTGGGCATCCCACATGACCTGGCAGTTGATGGAGGGGAAACCCTTGTGATTATAGTAGACCCTACCCCGCTCACCTGCTGGTGCTTTGATGTATATGTGCCTGCAGTCTATTGCACCCACTGCCTCAGGGTATTCTGCTATTTGCTGGAAAAGATGCATATTGCTGGCCAATACCTCATGGGAATTGGGGAAATATACGTGATCACCGACATGTGCTGACATGGCATTCAGGAACTGGTGCAGTACCCTAGATGCTGATGCCTGTGAAATGCCCATCATATCACCAGTTGATCTCTGGGAGGTACCTTGGTTTCCACTGGGATGGGTTCCCCTCTGTTGGTTCTGTGTGTGAGGTGTGGCCTACACAGCTCTACAATTTGCTGCATGAGGTCTCTTTCCACTCTATAGCGCATCACTATCTCCAGATCATGTAACCCATGGTAGGTTACCCTGGGCCTGTACACTCTTCTCCGTCTCATCACTGTGGGTTGCTCAGCAGCATTCGCATTGTCACCACCCTCAGCATGTTGCATATGTCGCCTTATAACAGCAATGGCAGCCCCTAACATTTCTTTGTCTCAGTAAAGCTTTTTCAGTTTTCACTTCTATTAGCTTACTGCAGTGTTGCAGCGTCTCTGAGAAAAACATAGTGGAAAGTTGCTTGCAGAGTTTTAAATGCTGGGCTGGGCTGGGCTAATGTACTGCCTGTGTAATTGGCTGATTCTGATTGTTTTCACCTGCTAGCTCTGCTAGTTCTCCCTGGTTAACTTCCTACTATTTGTTGTGCTTCCTTTTCCCTTTCTGTCTCCACAGGGGGCAGTGCCGCGCAAACAAGCGCAAACACACACACACCAGCTCACATGCGCGCGCACACATGCTTACACGGCCTAACATTTGCTGACACCGGCTTAAACACGCTCAAACATGCGCAAACTTGCTTACTCAGGTTTCAACAACCTTACACTTGCTTACTCCAGCTTAAACGTGCGCACACAGGTGTACACGCGTGCACACAGTCTTACTCAGTTTTACAGGCGCGCACACACACGCATATACATTGCAGGCACTTCTACAAGAAACTTTGATGTTATCCATGGCATACACCTTCAATTTCTTGCCTTTAGCTAGGATACCTGTTGACACACCTCTTCCAGTGATGGGTAACCGACAGCAAACATATGCCACTCTGCTCAAATGAGCTTACATTCTTTCATACATACCCCTCATGATGTCACCTATCTTCTACTCTGATACTCCCCTTATCCTACTCTTCAACTCCACGGACTTTGCTCATATGCCATGTGAAATTGGGATTCGCTATCCTTACCCTCATTTGCATAGGATTGCCTACTAATGCTTGGTTACATCTCTTAGACTGAGCTTCCCCCCTTAGCAACCTCTACTCAGTAGCCATGTTGTGCTCAGCCTTGCATGGCAGATGTATATTTGTTATAAAATGCCTATTTTTTGCTTTTATTTATTTATTTATTTATTTTGGTTTTTAGAGCGCAGCACTTTTGCACAATGCTGCGCTATGCTTAAACTTCGGAGATCGATGTAAAAAAAAAATGTTTATTTTTTTTTGCAATGGGTAGAACTGCCACTGGCCGTATATTTGGCCATTGGCATGCTTCCTCAACTGGATGCATCCTTTATTTGGAGCTGTCATGGCTTCCTTTTGCTATTTGCAGAACGGTACTCAGTTGACAATGGAGTACATTTCTGCAAATAACACTACTCTTACTAGGACAGGTTAGGGTTTCCTGGATCTCAAATTTACCTCATTTGCATAACTTTCAGCAGCAAATGAGGTAATTTGCATAACCTAGCCCAGTCCGTGTAAGAGGTGTTTTAAGAGCTCTCTTGCACGCCCCTGCCAGCTGTTCCTGGATCGCTCTGCAGACATGTTGGCTGCATGGAGTCTTACTCTAATCTTAGACTCTGTGCAAGTCTTTGTGAATCCGGCCCAGTATATACTGAATGTATATTTGGCTGGATTTGGGCAGCCAACAACAGCTGTGTTACTCTGTCACCTGCTTCTCATACTTCAGTGCTAGTGGTCCTTCTAACCTATGGTCATCAACAATGTAATGTTTTGTGTGTGTGTGTGTGTGTGTGTGTGTGTGTGTGTGTGTGTGTGTGTGTGTGTGTGTGTGTGTGTGTATATGTGTGTATGGGTAGAGACATTCTAATTTTTACACTCATCGATTTGCAAGGTTTCATTGTTTTTTATCAAAGTCATTTTGATTCAGTGGCAGGAAGTGTACAGGTTAATCAACCCTGCTCTAGGAGTCTAGTCAATAAATGTAACATTTATCACTTATTTCGTAGTTAATCAGACCATATTAGCAGCTCGGGTTTTCTCATTACAAAATTATATTCTGTGGATGTCATGCTGGGAGCAGTCAACTATACTGAACTTAGTATTTATGAATACTTTCAGCACCTGCAGTTTACTTTGCTATATAGTTAACGATACTGAAATGTGCACTAGTAAAACCTGTTAAAAGAGTATTATGGGAAACCTGAAAACCCAGGAAAAACATACAGAAATGTTATAAGGGGTCTGAAAAGTGAGTAGTATGGAAATAGAAACAGAACAGAAAAAAAATGGAGAAGGAATTCAACTGCCCCAATAGCAGATAGCTATATAGATAAATAGAAAAATTAATTAAATTAACTATTAGCCACATTATGAGTATATTGTGGACATCTCAATGTAAATGCCCAGCACTGTGGTAGGAAGAAGTCCTTCAGCCTGCCACACTGGCATACTACATCTGGTAACTTGCACATTTAATTATTTCTGTTGCCTGGTTTAAACTGATTCCTGTTCTCCTTGTTCACTCACATTCTTCTGCATGATGTAGCTGACTGGTAGCTTTTCACACGCACTAAATGATTGCATCTGAAAGCCCATTTGTACATTTAAAGTGAGCAGATTGAAATACACATCTCTGGTCTCTACATGTAGTTTCTCAAAGTTGGTGCAACATAGACACTGGTTGTGTGGGGGCACAGACCCCATGCCTGTGATGGTATTGTGGGTGCATCTTTTAAACTTTACTGCTTCCCATCAGTCTTAGAACAGAATAAATAACAATATGGGTGTGTCTCTGCATCTCTTAAACTATGTAAATCAGGATCACCTTTTGCTGCTTACCATCAGTCCTAGAACAGAAAAATAACAATAGGGGTATATTTTTTAATCTATGTAAATCAGGATAACTTTTCACTGCTTCCCATGAGTCTTAGAACAGAATAGTATTAATTGAATGAATTCAGTTTATGTTTGTGGTTGTGTGGGAATTGCCTGCTACCTGGGTAGTCCATTCAATCGGTTTGTGCACTCCCCCTCTACACACAAATGAGATGAGGAAGTCAAAGCCATTTCTGCTAAGCAGTGCATTGTGCAAACAGTGCCCCCCTAAAAAAAATAAAAAATAAAAAAAGAGAAAGAGCTAAAATAAGGAAAATCAATCAATCTAAAACTACGGGCACTCATAAAATTGTCTAAGGCCAGCTTCGAGAGAAAAATTGCACAGGACACTAAGGATAATCACAAGGCTTTCTTTAGTTATTTTAGGAACCTGGGTGGTAATTCCCAGATATGCTCAGAATTAGTCCAAAATGACAAAAAATACACTGAACCCACAGACATTGCCAACATCCTAGCTGACAGGTTCAGCGCAAACTTCTCCCCCCCTCCCCACCAAAAGGGCAAATATCTATCCAGCAGAGTGCTGCCCCCCCGACATCTCAGACACTCAGGTAAGAGCTACCCTCTCCAAAGCAAAAAACACAGCATCAATGGGACCAGACGGTGTCCCAGGCTGCGTCCTACATGAACTCCAAGAAGAGCTAAACTCAAACATAAAACTACTGTTCAATCTCAGCCTTACTACAGGATATGTGCCCAAAGAGTGGCGTACAGCAACAGTAGTCCCTCTCCATAAAGGTGGTGCCTCAACGGATCCTGGAAACTATCGCCCCATAAGCCTGACTAGCTTGGTCTGCAAAGCTATGGAAAGGATCATCATGGACCTCATAAATAAAGATATTGGGGACCTACAGACACTGGATCCTACCCAGTTCGGCTTTGTTAAGGGCAGATCCTGCCTCTTAAACCTGGTTGATTTCTTTGAAACAGTCACCAAGGTGATTGACGAGGGGAATGTGGTCCACACAGCCTACCTGGACCTCGCAAAAGCCTTCGATACAATACCCCACTCGGGCATTATAGATAAGCTCACCAGCTTAAATATAAACCCCTATGTCACTAGATGGATTGCAAACTGGCTCAAGGACAGAACCCACATGGTTAGAATTGCTGGAGCCATGTGAGACTCCAAACCAGTTACAAGTGGTGTCCCACAAGGCTCAGTCCTGGGACCTCTCTTGTTCGGTATATATTTCTCAGAGGTACAGGCCAACACGGAAGGACTGTGGCTGACCAAGTTCGCAGATGACTGCAAACTGGGTGCCATAATCGACTCTCCAGCCGACACAAGCATCCTCCAAAAGGGCCTCATAGAAACAGGCAACTGGTGCCAGAGCCATGGCCTCAAGCTAAATGCCAAAAAGTGTATAGTCATCCCCTTTGGCAAAAACAAAGTGCCCACAAATTACCACATAGGTGGTAATCCATTAAGTACAGAAGAAGTAATTAGGGACCTGGGGACACAAGTTGATAGCAATCTCTCATTTGACAACCACGTGGCCAAAGTGGTTAGAAAAACATTTTATATAGCCCACCTAATCATGAAGGGATTCACATCTAGATCATGGGAGGTCATCGTGCCTCTTTACTCATCCCTCATCAGGCCCATAATTGAGTACAATGCTCCTTTATGGATGTACCTTACCAGACACCTGTAGCAACTGGAAAGACCCCAAAAGTACCTCACCATGAGGATCAAAGGGCTCAAACAGATGCCATATGCTGCCCGGTTAAAGAAACTCCAGCTCTACTCAGTGGCATACCGCCTGTTCAGAGGCGATCTGTGCCTGACGTATAAAGCCATTTCCAACCCAGAATTAATGGACATGCTGCACCTCAGAAAATCCAAATCCCATCGAGCTATGCGCTCGAGAGACTTGAACCTCAGCACTGAAATAAATAGGACATGCTGGAGGGATAGATTCATAACCCAGAGGCTCCCTTCACTCTGGAATAAAATCCCAGTCCAGGTTAGGCAGAGTCCCTCATTGACTCTCTTCAAGAGGAATCTTGATGAGTGGATGGGAGATCGTAGGTTTACCCCGGGTATCACTTCTGTGTCACTGTTAGACAGAGGCACAGTATACTAACCTCGAAAAAGGGCATAGCAAAATAAATTTAAAATGGGTGGCGAAAGCCAAACACATTCTGGCTAGGCTTATAAATGCCCTAGGGCAGATAGCCTAGTATGAACCTATGAACCTATTACATGCACATTAGAAAATGGTAGCACACATGATATATGTCTACATTGGTCTGGATCCCAACTCTCATTCCAATGCACCATACGAAAGCAGAATGGGTGCCTTATCCGTCTTTGCCACACAAACAGCTTTGCAGCAAATAAATTAAGTAATTCCTCACAAAACCCAAGTGCAACTGAATGTATACTGATTTCAAGGCCTAACCTGTTATTTGTAAATGTATTATATTTAATGTTTTTGTATGTAGTGCACTTAGTGATCACACAACCTGTTATGATTATTCCTTACAAATATAGCTCTATCTTACACTTTTGTGTTTCTTGGTCATTCATCAGTTACCTGACCAGTAATTAAAGACATGCCGTGTGTAAGCCAGTCTATATCATTTACTTTAAAATGCAAGATGATATTAACTGGAAATAATATGATATGCAGTTGCCATCAACTGAATGGCAGGCTGGATGACACAAACAAGCATAGACTGGTCTTTTTGGGGGGGGGGTTCAAAGGTGGGTTTCTGTTATGGCACATAGAAGGGTACACTGTTCTTTCGAGGGAGGGTGGTTTCAGGCTGAGCTACTGTTATGGCACAACAAGGATATGTTGCTATTGTTTCTTTCCTTGTTTTGCATCTTGCGTGTTTGATCTTGTGAGGGTTGAGAAGTCAGAAACTACAATGTGTTTCATTACTTTCTAAATTCCCTCTGTTATGAATTCCCAATGCAAAAGTATGGTGCTAAACTGGGGGCATGCAGTGATCATCAGTACTTTGGAGAAGTGACTATGGCTGAATCTTCAATGCCTGAGGCCTATTAATTGCTAATGGAGACATACGAGTCAAATAACTCTCTGCTGTCACGTTACATTAATTTCTCTACAAATCTCTCACTGTTTACTTGCTTACTGTAGCAAGTGATAAAATATAAGGACATGCCATAACATTAATATACAATATAGTACATATTCAGGACTTACCTTGTAAATGCAACAGTTGCCACAGTGTTAGTTTAGGGATGACTGTGATCCAAACAGTACAAAGCCAGTACATGGGAAAGTAAAAGCTCTGGCTTTGAGTTGAGTGAAGCAGAGGTTGCAGATTTCTTGTATTGTGCCCTTGCCCACCCTAAAGCACTTTACAATGCCCATGTGCTGTATGTTTTGATATGGTAAATGTGGACTGAAAACTCTTCTCCATCCCAACTTACACCTATTGGTAACAGCAGCAGCATTGCCTGCAGTCTGTAGTACATACAAATGGAGTTAAGCAACAGTAGTGCCTAACATTCTCTCTGTGTAGATTTTCTGTGTCTGTACTCCATTACTTTTGAAATCCACAGGAAAAAACAGCATGGAGTCTACATGGTTGCTTTACAACTTGTTGAATAGGTCCACCAGATTAGTTTATTAGCATGCAATTCAGCTGCTTATGCTGTAATTAGCATCTCTGAAACACAGACTAAGACAGATGCAATCCATTAATAATCTACTCCCTTTTTAATTTCTCCAAATCTTTTGGGTTTCTAATAACATGACGGGAATGCACCTCATTCCTAAATCAAAGTACAATTAAAGTTCATGAAATTAGTATTGTTTCACTCTTTGATATCAGCCAAAGTGTTCTTCGCAGCACCCACAATGTGCCCAGTAATGACACCTTCTGAAATACATATGGAGTTACATGTATTGGTAGCATATCTAAATATGACTGTAGACTCTTTTTATAAGACCCATTGTTCTTACTAATATTGGAACTATCTGGGAGTCTTTCTTCCATATTGCTCTCATTTCTGCTTGCAAATCCTGATACTTTATGACTTTGTGTCTCTCTGAATGCAGGATACTGCAATCACTGGGTATGGTGATTTCAATGATCAATGCTACTTTTATCTTCTTTTCTTGGACCAATAGCATCTATGTTTTGAACTGCTGACCATCAATGATACCATGTGATGTAGACTTCATCACTTACTATGATGCTTTGTGCCTCATGTTTCCAGTGTTTTTCAGCAACTATAATACCATAATGTTTGCACAATCCCCAGTGCAACAGTCTCGCCACATTATTATGCCTTTCAGTATGCAGTTCTTCTGCCATTAGTATGTCGCAACCAGCAATGAGGTATGCAACTGTTTCCAATTCTGTTTTACAAAACCTACATTTGTCTGCTTCTCCCACATGTTCAATGGATTTTGTAAATCAACATGTACATAGCCCACTATCTTGTGCTGCCAATATTAACCTTTCATCTCTTGGTTTGAGTTTGCCTCTCCTTAACCATTCCTGCTTTCTCCATCTACTTCATTATAAAAAGTTAAATGTGTAACTAGTCAAACTAATAGTGAGGACATGTTTGCAGGACTTCACAAAAGCCAATTTGTTCCAAAGATATCTTTACAAAGGAGTATTGAACTCCAGCAGGTATGTTCCCACTTTGTTACCTACATAATACATATGCTGGAATATATTAATGAATAATGTGAAGCAACGGCTTTTACACATTTATCTTTATGCATTAGTTAGAAATGTACTGATGGCATGGCCATGTCTGTCAAGCCATTTCAGAGGTACACATAATTGACAATACAAGAAAATAGAAACCTGCATGATACATATCTACAAGCATTTCAGGGACAGGTCCTTTGAAAGCATGTTTAGCATTTCAAAGATGTTTTATTAGCAAAATGGTTCATGCGCCTGTTCTTTAGTGGGTGGGAAAGAGCAAATAAAATGTAGTGTTATGTCACAAACTAGAATGGACTGTTATTTTGGGGAGAGCACAGTTGAGTTATTACCATGGCACATACAAGGATATGTCTCCTTGTTTTGCATCCTGCCTGTTAGTATTTCACATCTGTAGACTGTTTTATGTTTTTCCAGTGGGTACTACTGACTGCCTACTTTTACTTTTTATCTGTAAATGGTTAATTTGTAGTTATGTGATTCTTATGCGTATTATTATTCTGTTGTCTTTTAGGACACAAAATGTCAGTGATGTGGCGACCCCCTCCAGTGAAGTGGAGAACAGTATCATTATTGATGCTGTCAACATGGGGCTTTTCTGATGGGAAGGGGTCATTGCAATATGCAGGAAAGGCTACAAGTATGGCAGCAGATTGTTGCCAACATCAGTTCTGTTGGCAGCTATGGCCAGACAAATGAACAGGTGTGCCACAGGACCACTGACATGATTATCGCTCCATGGAGGTGAGCAGCTGCTGTTGCCCGAGACCAAAGGGTAACCTGGAGAGGGCCTGCTACAGAACTGCCTCTCAGCCCAAATGAAGACTTCCTGGTGAATATCCTCCAAAATTACAACTCACAGCAGAGTGGACCACAGTATGTACCTGACAAGGGCACCACTCCTTCTGTGTCACAGGAGGAGCTTCCAGGTAGGCTTTGTTATTTGAACAGTTGAATACTGTTTGTATAGTAAAACAATTGAAATAACATTTACTTCTGTGTCACATGCCTTCTTTTGGGGGGGGGGTGAAGATTGATACAGTGATAAGCTCAGTTTGGAGTTGTCAGCCACATTCTTGTTGAATGTACAGTAAATGCAGATATAGAGTAGTACAGGTAGTGCCCCCTGTCTTACCATTAAATGTGATAATGTTGCCCTTACCTCTTGCCTAACTTATTTCAAGACCATCAGGAATCCAGCATCATATGCTTCCTGCAGATGGTAAGCCAAATAAATGTATGTCAGTACTGCAGATCAGTTTAAAGAAATATCATAGTGTGTCATCTTAGGCCTGTTGTGTGTATTGCTGTACTGTCTGTAATAGTGGCAGTGCTGTTAGTTGTTTAGCATATATCACACTATAGTAGGGCAGGTATTAATGTATGCCTGTGTTTCTTCCTTTTTATCACAGGTGATCATGATAGTGGGAGTGTGGGTCCTGTGCCACCTGATGTCAATTTCTCATCAGACATTGATGATGATGGTGGAGAAACTGTGGCACAGTCAGGTGGTGCAGAAGTTGAATTTGACACAGAGGTTGACATTCAGCCACACTCTTTATTTTCCCTGGACACAGCCAGTAACACTAAGCCTACCCAGTCCATTGGGCCTACAGATAATGGACAGGTGGAGGACAAGGACATTGATTGGTGAAGTGTGACTTTAGTGTCTGTTCAGTCTGGCCATAGCCCAAGTGGGCAAGGTGTCACACCGGAGGATTGATAGGGATGCTTGGAGGGGGCTTGATGTCCCTAATCCACCTGGCTCAGGTGTCTCTTCACATGTCACTCAACATATGTTTAGTTCTGTAATAGAAGCACAGGCATGTTCAGAAAGGCACTCCAGATAAATGCTCAGGGTTGTAGACGTGGCACAAGCCAGAATGTGTGACTGCTTACACATTGTGGCCAAGTCACTGGATTGGATAAATGACACATTGGAACATTGAATGTCTGTGATCGACCAAAGGGTGGCTGTCATAGAATGAGCAGTGTTTGTGATATAACATCTGCTGGGAGGGGAAGATTGTCTTCATGGGCATAGGTCAGTCACAACATCTACTGATAGCCAAAGTGGCCATGCCTGATCAAGCTCCCATAGTGGCAGTATTTCCACTGGTTCATCAGTGAGTGTTCTGCCCACACCCAGACACAGCAGGACATGGGGTCATTATACTGGGTGTTCCCATAAAGGAAGCACTTCCAGCAGACATCATTCATGCACAGATAGCAGCATGACATCTGATGTTGGGAGTGGAGGTGCCAGTGCAACTCCTGGCAGAGCTAGTTCTCATTGTCAGAGGCAACAACGATGTACTAACAACTCTACCATACATGGCTCACACCTGTCCAACATACCAAGACATAGAGCTAGCACAGAGCTTGGCTGTGTTCATGCAGACTCTCCCCCACCAATTTCCCCTGGAGGACCACTACAAACACACAAACAGCCTACCTACTTTGCTTTCTCCCTTATACACACTCACTGAACTTTATTGTGAGCCTAGGCCTCCTGCCCCCAACACAACACCATCTGCAAGTGACAATAACTGTGCCATAGTCCTGTTTTCTCATTTTTGGATTCAGGGATACAAAACCTTTGCGTCTGATGCACAGAGTGCATAGCAGCATTAGTACCTAATGTATCTGCATTTGTATTGTTGAACTGATAATTGGAACTGTCACTTATATTTGCCTTGCAAAATGATTCAGTGGATAGCATCATCATGTCAGTACTTTCTAGTGTATTCTCTTGTAAGGGTTGTGAAGTCAGAACTACAATTGTGTCTCATTACTTTAGAACTTTTCTCTTTAATGTTTTCCAATACACACATATGGTGCAAATCATAAGACACACCATCACATTCAGATCTCAGGATTGTATGACAGCACTGTAGTCAAACTCATCAGAACAGGAATACAATATAATGCTGTATTTTGCATAAACCCCAACAGACACATGCAGCAGGTGGATGGACCACAGGACTTTCTCATCAAGATAACACAGAGCCTACTTATCATGCCATGATGTATGGAGATAGATTAAAAGACATGTCACTGTAGTCTGTCTGACTGGATTACATTGTGCCTTTTATTGTAAGAATCTTAGTTTTAGTTTAAGCACTTGGGCTTCAGGCCCATTGTTTTACATTAAGAAGGTTTGCAGTCTACACTCTTGTAGGAGGACAGGGCAGCCTCTGCCCTTTTGAGCTGGGAATTGCTGGCTGAAGGCTTATTGTGGCTGTTTTCTAAGTGTCTTTGTTCTGGTTTAAGCACTTTGGTTCCAAATGATTTATTTTACATTCAGAAGGTTTGTAGTCTAGGCTCTTGTGACATGAGAGTGTAGACTGCACCCCTCTAAACTGTGAATTGCTATTGAAGGCTTATTGTGTCTATTATTCTAAGTGTCTTTGTTCAGGTTTAAGCAATTGGCTTCCAGACCACTTATTTCACACTAAGAAGATTTGTGGTCTGCACTCTTGTGGAGTATTCTACTGAATTGCTGTTTTATTTAAACTTTTTTTGCCTTTGAGACTGTGATTTTCTGCACTTTGAATTTCTAGTACTTCTGCATTTTATAGTGTATGCTAGATTCAGGTGTGCTGAGTCTAGACTGTCTGGTATAATTTCAGCACTAATATCAGCCATCTTACATTAAGAAGGCCTCCCTTGCACCCTTGTGGCAGAAGTGTGCAGCTAAGGATCCACCTGAGTTGGGGATTGCTGGAATAAGGCTCAGTCTTGGCCTTTCCCTTTGTTTGCCTTTTTAAAATTGTTTAACTTTGCTTGTATTTCAGTGTCGTGTTTGTGCGGGTTTGCACTCAGTTTACCAGAGCTACTCAGTGCTGCCCTGTGAGTAACACAGTTGTGCATTTTGAAGTATTGACACAGTTTTATACCCCTAGCCCTCCACAGAATAGCTGCTTTTTGTTAATCTTACAGCAAAACCTTGTCTATCTAGCCCATTCCCCAATAGTTACTACAGCATATACCTGCCATAATGGATGGACAGTTTCCCACCATTTCTCCAGCCAGTAAAATATAAAAACTGGACTCTGATAAAGGGCTGGCACTAATGCAAACTAGTATATAACAAAACAAAAAAATGCGGACCAACACAACTGGCAAAAAGAAATGTATTCAAAATAAAAGTAATCACTTTTGCGATAGTTCAAATCGCTTTATCAGACTCACTCTATGGAATACAAACTCTGTTTAAATACTAAAACATAATCAAGTAGAATGAATACAAGTAATTAAGAACCAAATAAACTCCAATTAGAACTATATTAACCCTCACTTCTTAAAGAGACAAACTTCATAAATACAATATACCTATTCGAGATCAATCACAAAGTCATAAAAATATAAAATGATATAAAAATATATATATGCCATGAAAGAGATAAACTTCATGGATGCATTATAACTATTTAAAATCTGTTTAAAAAATGGTGTTCAATCTAAATTAATGTTTCAAGACACGTGCTTTAAGGTAAGATTTTAGTGAAAGCACTCCATTTAAACCAGGGTCTCTATCTGCATTAAAGAAGAGAATCCACTTTTGGTCTGCTAATTCTGTCCGATTCTTAATGTCTCATAGGTTCATAGGTTCATAGGTTCATACTAGGCTATCTGCACTAGGGCATTTATAAGCCTAGCCATAATGTGTTTGGCTTTCGCCACCCATTTTAAGTTTATTTTGCTATGCCCTTTTTCGAGGTTATTATACTGTGCCTCTGTCTAACAGTGACACAGAAGTGATACCCGGGGTAAACCTACGATCTCCCATCCACTCATCAAGATTCCTCTTGAAGAGAGTCAATGAGGGACTCTGCCTAACCTGGACTGGGATTTTATTCCAGAGTGAAGGGAGCCTCTGGGTTATGAATCTGTCCCGCCAGCATGTCCTATTTATTTCAGTGCTGAGGTTCAAGCCTCTCGAGCGCATAGCTCAATGGGATTTGGATTTTTTGAGGTGCAGCATGTCCATTAATTCCGGGTTGGACGTGGCTTTATATGTCAGGCACAGATCGCCTCTGAACAGGCGGTATGCCACTGAGTAGAGCTGGAGTTTCTTTAACCGGGCAGCATATGGCATCTGTTTGAGCCCTTTGATCCTCTTGGTGAGGTACTTTTGGGGTCTTTCCAGTTGCTGCAGGTGTCTGGTAAGGTACATCCCAAAAGGGGCATTGTACTCAATTATGGGCCTGATGAGGGATGAGTAAAGAGGCACGATGACCTCCCCTGATCTAGATGTGAATCCCTTCATGATTAGGTGGGCTATATAAAATATTTTTCTAACCACTTTGGCTACGTGGTTGTCAAATGAGAGATTGCTATCAACTTGGGTCCCCAGGTCCCTAATTACTTCTTCTGTACTTAATGGATTACCACCTATGTGGTAATTTGTGGGCACTTTGTTTTTGCCAAAGGGGATGACTATACACTTTTTGGCATTTAGCTTGAGGCCATGGCTCTGGCACCAGTTGTCTGTTTCTATGAGGCCCTTTTGGAGGATGCTTGTGTCGGCTGGAGAGTCGATTATGGCGCCCAGTTTGCAGTCATCTGCGAACTTGGTCAGCCACAGTCCTTCCGTGTTGGCCTGTACCTCCGAGAAATATATACTGAACAAGAGAGGTCCCAGGACTGAGCCTTGTGGGACACCACTTGTAACTGGTTTGGAGTCTGACATGGCTCCAGCAATTCTAACCATGTGGGTTCTGTCCTTGAGCCAGTTTGCAATCCATCTAGTGACATAGGGGTTTATATTTAAGCTGGTGAGCTTATCTATAATGCCCGAGTGGTGTATTGTATCGAAGGCTTTTGCGAGGTCCAGGTAGGCTGTGTGGACCACCTCCCCCCGTCCAATGGCCTTGGTGACTGTTTCAAAGAAATCAACCAGGTTTAAGAGGCAGGATCTGCCCTTAACAAAGCCGAACTGGGTAGGATCCAGTGTCTGTAGGTCCCCAATATCTTTATTTATGAGGTCCATGATGATCCTTTCCATAGCTTTGCAGACCAAGCTAGTCAGGCTTATGGGGCGATAGTTTCCAGGATCCGTTGAAGCACCACCTTTATGGAGAGGGACCACTGTTGCTGTACGCCACTCTTTGGGCACATATCCTGTAGTAAGGCTGAGATTGAACAGTAGTTTTATGTTTGGATTTAGCTCTTCTTGGAGTTCATGTAGGACGCAGCCCGGGACACCGTCTGGTCCCATTGATGCTGTGCTTTTTGCTTTGGAGAGGGCGGCTCTTAGCTGAGCATCTGTGATGTCAGGGGGGCAGCACTCTGCTGGGATAGATATTTGCCCTTTTGGTGGGGAGGGAGGGTAGAAGTTTGCTCTGAACCTGTCAGCTAGGATGTTGGCAATGTCTGTGGGTTCAGTGTATTTTTTGTCATTTTGGACTAATTCTGAGCATATCTGGGAATTGCCACCCAGGTTCCTAACATAACTAAAGAAAGCCTTGTGATTATCCTTAGTGTCCTGTGCAATTTTTCTCTCGAAGCTGGCCTTAGACAATTTTATGAGTGCCTGTAGTTTTTTGCTAATACTGGTCAGTGATGCCTTCCCTTTTTGGGATTTTGCTCTATCATTTAGTAGCTTCCTCCTTCTATTGTATAGTTTGTTTATGGCTGGGGTCCACCAGACAGGACATCTGCCTTTGGAGGATTGGGTCTTGGTTTTATTTGGGATCGCATGATCCATGCATTCCTGAAGGTGTTCATAGAATGCGTTTATAAAGGATTCTGCGGTCTGGGCCTCTTTCTCTGGGTCTCCTTCTCTTATCCCTTCAGCTATAACCTCTAGTACCAGAAACCTAAAACTATGCTCTCTATACCATGCTCCATAACATGTTGGGCTAGAGCATTATGGTTCTTGCCATTCCTAATATCTCTATAATGTTCTAGAATTCTCTCTCTAAGTTGCCTGTTACTTTTACCTATATAAAAGGCATGACAAATTTGGCAATAGCTAAACCAGACAATATTACTAGTAATGCAATCTGCATACAAATCTATTTCTATCTTAAACTTAGTGTAGGGATGTATATAGTTAGCACCTGTGTGAATATATCTACATGCTGCACAATTTCTATACTTAAAATGTTCCCATCCTATCTGATCACATTCTTTCATTCAAATTAGATGAATTATAACAAAGATGTCTTTTAATGACCTATTATTTTTGAAAGAGAAATGTGGTATAGTATTTATAATGTTTTTCAGTTCATCAACCATATTCAAGATACTCCAGTTGTTTTTTATAACATCACAAAATCTATTTTCATCACTGGAATATGTTAGAGGGAGCCTAAGGGTCCCTCCAACCTTCTCTACCATACATTCTTCTCAAACTACTGTCTCTGCATAATAGGGTCTACATTTCCCTTCCCTTTCATTCCATGCATCTATAATATAGCTATCTATTTCTTTTTCATGATAACCTCTATGTAAAAATTCTTGTTTCAAAGATGCAATTGCTATTTTCAGTTGTCCTTCATCATTATGCAATCACATTACTCTATACAGCTGTCCTTTAATTAGATTTTGTGAAATGTGTCTAGGATGCATACTATTTTTGTGTAGTAAATTGTTCCTACAAATTGGTTTCCTATATGTACTAGTTCTTAAATGAATTAAGTCCATTTTTCTAACCATGACATCTAGAAACTCTATTTCTTCCGTGGAATATTTATGCGTAAATCTTAAAAAAATCTGTGGAGTGATGTAAATACTCTATGAACCTCTCTAGTGTCTCTATCGATCCTTTCCACAGAAGAAAAATGTTGTCCACAAAATGTGTATACCATACTATGTGACCAGAAAATTCATTAGCTTGTAACAATGTATCCCCCCCCCCCATTCTGTTAAACATGGTTGGCGTAACTATTGGCACATGCTGTGCCCAAAGCCACGCAAACCTTCTGTACATAAAAATTCTGATCATATACAAAAACATTATTTTCTAAACAAGCTCTAATAGAGTACATAATAAATTATTCTTCTCATGCATAAAACAGTGATTGACACTCAAAAATTTTCTGATGCTTTCAAACCCAGGCATTGGAAATCACTGTAAAAAGGGATTCAAATATACATTGTTACTAAACAGTAATCATTATCCAAATTATAAGTAATGACATATAACTTTTGTAAAAAAAAGATTTAGTATCTCTGAGGACTGTTTCACGTCCTTCCATTAAAGGGTGCAAATTCTTTTCCAAATAAATGGAAAGTGGTTCTGTCACCCAGCCCTTCCCAGATACTATTGGACACATAGGTGGACATTGAACACGAACATTATGTACTTTGGGCAAACCATAGATCATTTCCTCTAGTTTCAAATTTGCCAAGGCTGCTGCCTCATGTACTGAAGCTGAGGCTGGGGGTATTACTGATATTAGGACAGTGATGCCTTGATTTGCATTGCACACCACGGCTTTGATGGATCTGCGATTGACTTTTGTTTTTGGTGTCAATGGCTTCGGCACTTTTGATGCCAGTGTCAGTGGATCTGTTTACACCAGCATTCAAGGTTGTTTTCAGTTCCATTCTCAATGCCAACTCTTTTGCACCTAAGCACATAGCAGCCAATGGCAAGATTCTTAACACTGAGACAACAGGCAGTGTTAGCCTTCACATAGAGTATGCAGCCTTACTCGCAATGGATGCCTCCAATGTGCTTTGATGCTCTGAGGCTGGCACCAATAATAGAAAGTCTTGGACCTCCATCTTCTCATACATCAGGACAGAGGGGCAAATGAATCTATGCAGTGTCCTTCCATGACATCCATGGCTAAACATTCATCTTCTTCTTCTTCAGACTCTTATCGAATCCTGCAGTTTTCCTTAAGGAGCCGAATTTCCTGCACTGTTAATGCACCTTTCCTGCTGATACCGTTTAGATGATTGGAATAACTTGGAGAACATGTTTACTTAAAGCAAATGCACTAATACAAGGCAGTTCATTAACTTTGTTCTCACAGACTCTGCAGTTATTATTGGAATACGCTACTTCCTAACGTCTGATATTTTTTCTGTGATCCATTGTATTCAGGCAATCACAAATGAATAAATGCGGTTTTGTATGTATGTAGTATACGAAAAGTGGTGCAGCACTTCGGATTTCAGGGAATACAATCAAGAATCAGTAAAAGGAACAAATCTGTTTAAGTCTGCCATCTTCTGGTCCTACTCTGTCATAGCACCACAGAAATATTATTTTCAGTTAATTATTTCCCTAACCATGTCAGCATTGAACTGTTACAGTCAGTGTAATGCAGGAGTTAAGATCAAACACATATCATTACAGAAAGTCAGTAAAAGATGTCAGAGCAACAACTTCATATATAAAAGAGATACATGTTTATGCAGCATTATAATTGATAAGAATAAATATTTCAAAATTTCTTCAGACTTTATGTTGATTTCACTGGAACAGCAATTATATTCATGTACTCCACCTGACTTACTTTTTGCATTTGATCACAGTTTATGAACAAGGCTAGATTTTTTTTCCAGAAATGAAACAGATCTAATGTGACTGCCATTAATTTATATATTAAAGAAACAGATTTGACAGTTAAATGTTAATTATTTGCAAAAAGCCTTTTTCTCTTTTATTTCTGAAAAAATTATGAACTAATAATTCAATAATTAACATAAATTAAGTAAATAAGGTTAGAACTATTTACAATATTTACAAGATATACAGTAGATTAAACCAAAGATATTAAAACTTGTAGAACACACTCAAATCTAAACTGATAAAATATATTCATTTTCACTTCGTCACTTTGACAATCAGTTGAACAAATTTGGACAAGAGGTTGAAAACATCAGTTTTGCTAGATGATCTAAATCTTAAAGCTTTGTACTCTTTTAATAACTTCTTTTAGGTGATTGAAAAAGTCATTAGACTGATGTAACTCAGAACTCTACCATTTCCTTGTGACAGTTTCTCTTACTTAAAACAAATACTATGGGGGATTCAATAAAGCATGCATGATCATTTTTTACCTTGTGTGCATTATGGCATGATGCACACACAGCCACAAATAGTTTAAGATTCAGTAAGCTCCGCACAGTGGCGCGCACTCACTCGCAAACACGGAAACTTCTGTGGCATGCAGATTACAGCATAAGTAGCTGAAGTGTATGCTAATGAAGCAAATCAACACAGTGCAGTGATTCAACAAGTTGTAAAGCAACTGTGTAGATTCCGTGCTCGTGTCGGCCATGTATTTGAATGTTTTTCTGAATACACCCATGGAAAGGCGTCTTCACAGAAATAAAACTGAGTAAAAGTCTATAGATTTGTACAGAACAGATCATAATATGTAACCCACACATATTATGATATTATCAGACATGGTGGATACTAGAAAATTAGATTAATAATAGCAACAATTCCTTCTTAAGTGCCATGATATAAATGCAGCTTTGGTCCACCACCCCCAAATGAAGAATGTACTCGTAACTAATGTACACAGCTAAAAGTGTAAACCCCATAAAACATACTATACATACAGTCATGTAAGCATATAAAGTATGTATCTGATGGAATACAAATTGTATCAAAACCTGCATTCCTGTCTGCAGATATATACTGCAGTAATACCCTCCCTTGAGTGTCCAACATTGGGGTCCCCTTCAGTTTCCTTGCCTACACGGTTACCAACCATGTAGATTCAAGGCTGTCAGCATGCTGAAGATACAAATGAGGTCATAACTCATTAGAACTGTTGAATCCCAAACAATTGTAACCATATAGGGATGTTCACTTCATGTAGGCACTTCCACAGTGTTCATGTTGAATGCATGGCAATAGTGAATGATGACATTGGGGGTGTGTGTCAGGTTACACTTACAGAGATGTACATGTAGGTCTGTGAAGTGTAAAAGTGCATGTAAGTGATGCACAATTCCCAAGTTCTGTTTCATCCTCTTTATTGTTTGTTAAAATTTATAATCTCTGTCCCCTTTAACTTCAAATTTATTTTTTAATTTTTGTTCTTGTTTGTGGGCTCTAGCACTTAGCGCAACTATGGGAAATGAAAGAATGAATGTCAGATTTCTCAGTGCTTGTCACATAGCTATTTTTGTGGTAGCATATGTATGTGTAGGGCTAGAGTATAGAAAGTTCTGGGTTTTAGTACTGGGTCTGCAACCTTTCCTCCACATTATGAGCAGCATGTTTGCACAATATCATAGGTTCATAGGTTCGTACTAGGCTATCTGCCCGAGGGCATTTATAAGCCTAGCCCATAGTTTTGTGGCTTACACCACCCCTTTAGTTTGGAGAAACTATGCCCATTATTTTGCTGTGCCTCTGTCAAGCAGTGACACTGAGGTAACCCCTGGGGTGTATCTGCGATCTCCCATCCATTGGTCAAGATTCCTCTTGAACAAGGCCAGCGAGGTGCTCTGCCTCACATAAACCGGGATTTTGTTCCACAGCATAGGGAGTCTTTGGGTGATGAATCTATCCCTCCAGCACGTCCTATTAATAACCGTGTCGAGGTTTAAGTCTCCCGCCCTTGTGGCTCTGAGGGATCTAGATTTTTTGAGATGAAGCATGTTCATCAAATCTGGGTTTGACATGGCCTTGTATGTCAGGCATAGGTCACCTCTGAGCAAGCGGTAAGCAACTGAATATAACTGGAGTTCTTTCAGTCGGGCAGCATAAGACAGATTTTTGAGAACCATTATCCTTTTGGTGAGGAACTTTTGTGGCCTCTCCAGCTGCTGCAAGTGTCAGGTCAGATACATTCTGAATGGGGCATTGTACTCGATCATTGGTCTGATGAGTGATGAGTATAGGGAGACTATGACTTCCCTTGATCTAGATGTGAATCCCTTCATGATAAGGTGGGCAATGTAGAAGGTCTTCCTAACTACTTTAGCAATATGAGTGTCGAATGAAAGGTTACTGTCAACCTGGGTTCCCAGGTCCCTAATAACTTCTTCTGTGTTCAGGGGATTGCCACCTATATGGTAGCTAGGGGTAACCTTATTTTTCCCGAAGGGTATGACTATGCATTTCTTGGCATTTAACTTTAGGCCATGGCTCTGGCACCAGTTATCCATTTCTGTGAGACCCTTCTGAAGGATATCTGTGTCGGATGTGTTTTCAACTACGGCGCCCAGTTTGCAGTCATCTGCAAACTTTGTCAACCATAACCCTCCTGTGTTTGCTTGTACTTCAGAAAAGTAGATGCCAAACAAGAGTGGGCCCAGGACTGAGCCCTGTGGGACACCACTTGTGACAGGCTTTGAGTCTGACATGGCGCCAGCAACTCTGACCCTGTGGGTTCTGTCACTCAGCCAGTTTGCAACCCATCTTGTAATGTATGGGTTTACATTTAAGTTGATGAGTTTTTCAATGATACCCGAGTGAGGTATTGTATTCAAGACTGTCAGGGAACAGAGAAATGTAATGACAAGATCACCTGTGTTTACCTTATTTCAGTGTTGGTGCATGCAGTGGCACTTATTTGCACATCATGCATTAATAAGCACCAACGGAGCTGATATATTCAGTAAAGCAGCAAATGTTTTTCATAGGTGCTAATTACAGCATAAGCAGGTGATTTTCAGTATGGTGGAGCTATTCAACATGCATCTATAGAGCATCCATGTTGCCTACATTCTGTTTTTTCCTGCATACTTCAGTACCATGGGCATAGAGACAAGGAATTTCTAGGCCTGAAATAAAATTGTGTCAACTGCTGCATTTGCAAGGTAAGTCCTGAACCCAGACTATATTGTTTAATACTATTATGGCATACCATTGTATTTCTTAACTTGGTGCAGTAATGAAGAAAACAGTGGTGAATTTGTACAGAAAGTACATTAACATGTCACAGCAGACACTTATTTTACTTATATGTGTCCATTACTAAGTTTTACTTTCTAATTCTTCTTATTTTAATTGCACTTTTTTCATGATGGGCTGCATAACGCAAACAGTGGAATCGGGGAATTGCTGTGTGTATCTGGTTTGTGCAAAGTGCAGCAGACCACCTAGGAAGCAGACAGCCGAAAATAGAAACAATTTACATTCGATTAATGCCCTTGGCCATCATGAAAACCCAGCCAGGAGTACAGATGCTGCTGGGTTCTGGTACAGAGTCTGCAACCTTTGTTTTACTGTTGTGACATTGCAGTTTACAGCAATGAAGTGCAACACAGACAAGTATTTAATCAATATTTTTCTGGCAACAGGTGTAAGTGTAGGACTACTATACACATGGTCCTGGGTTCGAATACAGCATATTCCATGTAACATTGCTTTTACTGTTAGAGTAATCTATGTAGTATTACATTTTTGACCAAATGTATGACTGCAGGTATACTGTGCACTGTTGTCCTGTAAATGTATTCCTGGTGTCTGGACCAGCATGGCTTTAACTTTTGTCAAAAAGACATAGAGAATTACCTATACATACAGATGTATTCTGCTTAGCAGATGTTTGCAATGCAGCTTGCACTTGTATACTTCTTACCTAAGTGCAAACATATGTAACTCGCATGAGTATACACTTTTTTAACTATCTCACAAGTCTGGTGCTCACTGTGCTATGGAACTATAAATATCATGCTTTCTTATTGGTGTTTATTGTTCATTTCCTTTGTAGTACTTAAAAGTACATGTGAAAACATTGCAAATAGAGAGCGCATTCTAAGTATACGTTATATATTTACAATAGATATATATGGTGTCCCCCCAAGCAGTAAATCCCTGAGGTATCAGTAGGGTTTTTACACACATATATCAACCACACTACAAGGTGTTCCTTCATGGAAAAGGTTAATCGGTGCTGGCAACCTTTCTATGCTAAACTCAAACATTCAACTATGTTCAATAAGGGTACTTGTGTTTTTATACAGCTAGGCTCCTACACACCCTAGTTCTGTTAGGCTACTGATCTCATGTGAATCTATGAAGCTATATGCCTATGCAGGTGTGTGTGTGTGTGTGTGTGTGTGTGTGTGTGTGTGTGTGTGTGTGTGTGTGTGTGTGTGTGTGTGTTTGTGCGTGTGCGTGTGTGTGTCTTGTAAGCAGAATTAACTTGCGATCCTACAGTTACTTCCCCAATGGCATGGCTTGCCAGTATGTTGATACTTGCACAAGCCTACACATCCATTTCAGGCAGCCCTCCCAACTTTTTGTCTCTCACATGGCCTGCTGATGTCATCACTATAAGTTGGCCTGCAGCCATGTAAAAAGCAGACTTTTGCAATGGTATGTGTGTAAAGTACTGTGTTTTGTAGTCTGTATACATAGATAGGTAGGGGTTTTATTCTCACTGTAGTCAACTGTGTGTGTGTGGTGTGTGTGTGTGTGTGTGTGTGTGTGTGTGTGTGTGTGTGTGTGTGTGTGTGTGTGTGTGTGTGTGTGTGTGTGTGTGTGTGTGTGTGTGTGTGTGTGTGTGTGTGTGTGTGTGTGTGTTTGTGTGTGTGTATGAAATTTTACTTGACATTACAGAGAGTATTTTACACTAGCATTTGGGACACAGTTATTACCATATGCTCAACAGACAATCCTGATGCAGTGGCTATAGCAGATTATTGCATATACAGTCATCCCACCATGGCATGATCAAACACTGGCCTGGAGCCCAGGCAGACATCACATTAGGTTCATAGGTTTACAGGAGATTACTAGACTATTGGACCTAGGGCCTTTATAAGCCTTGCCATGTTAATGTTATATCCATATTCCTTTATTAACCAAGTTTTATGGTCTATATTTGCAGCACAAGTCTATGATCAGCACCGACTGCCCTTATCCAAAAAGGGACATAGGTGACACCCCCAGGGTACATTTACAGTCTCCCATACAGTTGGCTAAGTTACACTTAAATAGAATTATTGAGGAATTCTGTTTTACCTGTGCTGGAAGTTTGTTCCAGAGGAATGGCAATCTCTGGGAGACATATCTGTCTCTCTAGCATGTCATTTTAATGTCACAGACAAGGTTAAGATCCCTGGAGTGAGTGAAGTTTGTCCCATGTGACTTGTACTTGTGCAGCATTTCCATTAGGGCAGGATCCAAGACTGCTATGTAGGCCAGGCAGAAGTTGCCTCTCAGCAGCCTATAAGATACAAAGTACAGTGACAGGGCCTTCGGTCTGTCCATGGAGTTCATGTGTTGAAGGCTCTGAATTTTTTGGTGAGAAACCTGGTGAGAAACCTCTGAGGTCTCTCCAACTGCTGCAGGTGTCTGGTGAGGTACATTCAGAAGGGAGCATTGTACTATATTAGTTGTCTGAGGGATGAGTAAAGGGGAGTTACCTCTAGATGTGATGCCCTTACTTAAGAGATGTGCAGCATAGAAGGCCTTTCTTACCATTGTGGATACATGGTGAGTGGAGTTAAGGTTGCTATCAACCTATGTTCCCAAATCTCTCACCACAGGGTTTGAACTAATGGTGTTACTGTTAATATTGTAATTTGCAAGGACTTCCTCTTTGTTGAAAGGGATGATAATGCATTTATTTATGTTTAGTTTAAGTCCATGGCTTTGGCTCCAGTCATCTGTCTATGTAAGCCCTTTTTGTACTATGTCAACATTGCTGGGGGACTCAATGATTACACTCAGTTTGCAGTCATTACTGAACTTGGTAAGCCACAGGCCCTCTGTTTTCACCTGGACTTCTGAGAAATATATTTCAAATAGTAGGTGGCCTAACACAGTTCCTTGTTGTACACCAGTGGTAACTGGTCTGCTGGAAGAGGTGGAATCCCCAACTTTGGCTGTATGCATTCAGTGAATGCGCCAGTTGGCTACCCCTCTAGCAACATATGGGTTAATTCCCAGCTGTGTCAGTTTTTCAATGATACCTATGTGGGTGATTATGTCAAAAGCCTTGGCTAAGTTACGATAGGCTGCATGCACTGTTTTGCCTTCATCTAGGCCTTTGGTGACATTCTTGAAGAAGTCCACCAGGTTTAATAAGCACGATCTACCTTTAACAAAGCCAAAGTTTGTTGGGTCAAGAGTTTGAAGGTCATCTATTTCTTTGTTGATAAGGTCCATGATGATTCTCTCCATGGCTCCGTAGATACGGCTGGTCAGGCTTATGGATCTATACTTCCCAGACTCAGTGGATGAACCCCCCACCCTTGTGCAAGGGAATTACTGTTGCTGTTGTCCACTCTGCTGGGACAAAGATGGTACTTAGACTGTGGCTGAAGAGAATGCCAAGAGGTATGGCTAGGTCCTGTTGTAGACCATTTAATAGGCAGCTAGGGATGTTATCATGTCCTATGAGGCTGTGTTTTGGCCATGAAGAGTTTGGGTATGACCTGCTCTTTAGAGATACTAGGTAGAGGACTGCGGACAGGTATGCTTTAGGGCATGTCTGGTGGGGGGATGACATTTGCACCAAATCTATATGCTATCAGGTTGGTGATATCCTCAGCATCAATATGAGTGGTACCATCCAAAAATAGTTTAGCACAAAGCTGACACATAGCTAAAGTCTGCCACATGATAATAATTTGCTAGGGATGCTAGTTTACTTTCATAATTGCCTTTAGAGCATTTTATAACATATCTAATTTGCTTGTTCAAGCTGTGGAAGGTGTCCATCCTCTGCTGAATCAGTTCCATCTTGTTCTTAGACATTAGTTTCTTCCACTTGTTGTATAACCTATTTATGCTTGATGCCCATTAGGATGTTTGCTTTTTGGTCTGTTCAGGTATAACTGAGTCTATACATTTGTACAGGTGTTCATACAGGGCATTTGTCTACACCTCTGTATAGCAGTCATTGCTGACAGTGGTAGCGGGTGGATTGCAACTATTTATGGCATCGCTTAGGAGACTATAGTTTGCTTTGGAGAAATTTTTCATCCTTTTTGCTCTTGAGGGGGTCAGGTATGATTGTTCATACAAACAAGACTGAATTATGACCAGACCTTACCAGAAAGGGCAACACACAGGGGTAGTGCAGAGACCTCCTTTGTTGCCGAGTATTACATCTAGGACATTCGAGCTGCTTGTAGAGGGTGCAGACTGTCTGTTCCCAAACATTTGTATTAACAAAGTCCAAGAATCTTAGGGCGAGCATGTTTGCGCTCATATATGACTCACAATTGAAGGAAGAATAGTTGAAATCACACATGACCAAAGTGTTTGGTTGCATAGTGAGTGACTCAAGTAGGTCTAAGTAGGCAGAGTTTTCTAATAGTTCATGGTGGGAAACCTATATCTAACAACGATATGGAAGGGGGTTTTACCTACAGTAAGTTGGACATGGAGTATCTCTAGGGAACTGTACTGTTTGACCAGTCTTGAGGTGTACCTCTCTTTAATGAAGATGTATACACCTCCACATTTAGTTCTTTCATGCTCATTTTGAGGTCTGAATGTGTGGAAGGCATTGTAGCCTTGTATGGCTGGGGTGCTCTCTGTGGACTTGAACCATGTCACTGTGACTGCACATGCAATGGCATCTACCAAGGTAAGAAGTGCTTCCAGTGAGTGCAGTTTCTGATTTAGACCCCTTGCATTAAGCAGCATTATCTTCAGTTTGTCTCTAGTGGATTTTTGTTATGTCATGAATTTAATTGTTATGACAGTGCCTACAATAGGCATTATGGGGGTTGATAAGTACATTTCCCAGTAACTGAAAGCCAAGTGGTGATAGGTGAAGACCATATCTTCCCAGGCTAACAGATACTGGACTCCCTTGGAATGACACCAGAAGCTAAGCCAATTGTTGAAGTCAATCATTTTTTGTTTATATTGAGGCATCATCCTGGGTTAAAGTAGAATGCTGCTTCGGGCAAGGGAAATACCTACCTGGGACATATAATCTGAGAGCTCAGTCATGTCTCTCTTCTGATCTACTTCATATGGTCGACATTTCAGACTGTCAAAGACGATATGATCGAGACCATATGATTGAAGAAGCTTATTTCTAATGGCACAAACAACTGAATTGTCTCTCTTTCCCAAAGAGAAATATGTGGAGAGGGCAGCAAAAATTCTATTTTTTGCTTTCAACTGGCATTTCCAAATCTTTCATAAAGAAACTCAAAGGAAGAGACACTCTGCAATGCTGGCCTAAAGACTGCACTCTTGGCAAATCCCTCTGTAAATCAAACAAGTAAGTCTCTGGCACTTAGTCAGACTTAGACTCCATGACCAGAAAAACATGTTTTTGAACACCACCTTCCATGTTTTTTAAGAATTGCTTTAGACATCAGAGAGGAAGATGTGATGCATGACATTCTTAGGAGCTTTATGGAGTTTAGGTTTCTTACGAGGCATACAAATAAATGAGCAATGAAGCAGAATGATTCATATCTAAAGATACATATGAGGCTAGTGAGACTAATGGGTCAACTGGTACCAGGGTCAAAGCTGAGTCACCCTCGAATAATGGCATTACAATGTCTGTTTTTCAGATTTCAGAAATGTAACCAGTGGTGAGACTTGCATTAAAAATGTTAAGAAGGGGTTTAATATGCCATGTTTGGCACAGTCAAGTAACCTGGTAGGTTATCAGAGCCCACGGACAAAGTATTCTTAGTTGTGAGAGGGCAGAGAGAAATTATTCCACAGTAATTAAAGGGGCTGGCTCTGATTGCGGAAATTGTAGGATATATGTAACTGTGGGTGGAGTAAAATTTGTACAAAATGTGTTCGCTAGGATGTTAGCTATTTTTTTTGGGTCAGGGTGCAGAGTATTATTGGGGACTAGGTCCAAACAATGCTGTGTTTTAGTTCTTAACTTATTAACATATTTAGAGAATGATGTTTTAGTTATTTTGGTTCTAGTGTCCGTTTTTAAATTAATTTTCTGCTTTGAAATTCCTAGCTGTTCCTTTAAGCTCATTGTAAGTTTGCTTAAATGTACTCTTAAAGTAGGTAGAATGAGACATCTTATAATAATAAAAAAAGTTAATTTCTCTTTTTTTTCTGTTTTATTTATGCAGGTATTCCACACAGGAATTTGTTTTTAAATTTCATATTATTTTTGGTATGGATAGGGACTGCCTTTTCAGTACAACAATTTCAGTGTGAGTAGAAGTCAGAAGCATAGGTAGCGACTTTAGGAAATGGATCCTTCTTAGGATTACAGAGGAATTTATTTAAGTCATCATGTAACTGAAGAAGGTTTGTGTTTGAGAAGTCCCTAAACACAGATATTTTTGCAGGGGAAGTACCACCACCACTTTTATAGACCAAGGTCACTAAATTATTTTCTGATTTAACAAGGCATGATGATACACATGCAGGTATACAAGAAATGGCCAAATTTGTGAGGCATAGATCAAGAATATTGGGCCCCCTAGTAGGATGGTTAACTATTAGTAAATGACTGTTAGCATTCTTAATGTTAAGAGAGCAGTGGGAATGCTATCCATTGGGAGTATAGATCAGTCAATTTATTGCTGGATAGTTGAAGTCCCCTAGTAGAACAGTGTTGGGTTAAATGGGAATTTTAGCAAATGTGCTAAGATAGCTAATATTACCAGAAAAAGACATAGAGGGTGCAATATAGCTAGCTATGAAGTGGTAATTAGTCTTGTTTGTAGTGATTTAGACTTCTAAGAGTTCAAATTATCTAGTCCATTCCTGGAAGTAATAAATTTAAGGCGATATATGGTCTTACTTTTGGATTTCGTGAGTTGGACATTTTGTAGGATATTTTGAATTGCTAAGTACTTTAATTGTGAAATGAGATGTCCTAATGCTTGCCTTAGTCCTGTTGTTACTGCATAGTCCTCCACACACCAGTCCTTGTATTGCAATTTATTATTTCTAAACAATAAGAGTAGACTTGACTGAATAATTCTTTAGAGTAAGGCTTTTCATTTGTTCTTTGATACCCACGTTATCCACTTCAGGGTCACATAGAGATCAAAGTTTATCCCTGCTCTCAGTGAATAAACAGATTTCTTGGCAGAAACCCACCAAGGCACAATTAGGACACACACACCATGCACAGAAGTTACCCCCAGCATTACAGCCAGAAAATCAACCAGAGGGCCAATGACTGCAAGACAGTAACACTGCCCTGTACTGCTATACCAACCACAGTTTCATGTGTGTTTAAAAATATATTTAGTCCTCTTTAAGTGGCACTTACAGTTTACATGCTACAATGCCACATGGCAATGTTTTTATTTCTGTTTCTCAGACAATGCATCATACTTACTGAAAGTCAAAAAAATCCAACTTTTACATTACAGTTGTAGATTTGAAATAATAAAAGTTTCTTGTATTGTACTGTGTCAGAAATGCTTGTCACATTTGATTAGTTAAGCATGGGTATTATAAAGGGTGTATGAATGAAGCATTCTGTCATGATAAAATGAGCTATGTAACCATGTGTAAGTAACAGGTCAGAGAATATTGCATCACCGCCTGCCCGCTTATTGCACTCCCATGCATTGCATAACAGCAGAACACCAGTAACAAATTCTTGAATTGCCTAGTAAATGAAGTATTCAAAGACACAATATGACTATAACAAAGCAGAAGAACTGCACAGCCTGAAGTTTTGCAGGAATAGGCCAGTTTGCTGCTCTAGTGAAATGCAGTGGTGTTTTGTTTCAGGAAATGTAAAAATAATATACTTGGAAGTGCTTTGGCCTTCATCAGATGGCAAAAGGCAGTAATATCAGGAAACAATGTTTAACTGAGAGAATTTTTCTATTGCTTTATTAGCTACACAGCTCAAGCACAGTATGATGCTGGGACATGGCCTGCTACTTTCAGCTAATAATAAAAGTAGCTTTACCAGCAGTCTGACCCTTCACAAATCATATTATCACATGTGATTCTGCATCTCTGCTTATTCCCTGCTCATACATACTCATTTTCCTGACTGCCCATCTTTAATCACAGCTGCAGCAATCTGCCTTCAGTGCAAGCCAGCATTTAGCAATGAAAAATATTTTTCTTTTTATCTTTCTTGTTCATATAAAAAACATTAAGCACAACTATGTTTTTAAGGGTGGCAACAATCCCAAATTCAGAGTTTGCTGGACATTTACCATTAGATCAAAACAGAAATAATCAGTGTGACAAACCTTGGGCAACATCACTTGTTTTGGAATTACATCATATAGACTCCTCTTGCCAAATGTGAATAAGTATTGTATTTACTGCATATTACAGTTAAAATTCCAGGAAGGAAACTAATGAAATAGCTTAAAATAAATGGCACTCTTAAACATGAAGGGGAAGCTGAGTCAAGGTCTCTGACCTGCATTTTATTCATTGTTATTTTGTGTTTTTATTGTCATTGCCAAAGTTACAAATCTGCTTCCTGTGGTCTAGAGTTTGGTGCCTTCAGTCTTCATTTTCCTACTGAGTGATTTCAGGTAAGTCACTTCGCAAGACAGTGCACCCAGGCTGAGTCTGAAAAACTGTCTTATGAAGATTAGTTCTCTCCCCTGTTCAAAAAATACAAAGGAACAAACAAACTAATCAATAAATAATACATTTTATTATAGAAGGATGATCTATCTGATGAATGGTGAAAATGGATAAATAATTTAAAACCTTTTCTTTTTCTTAACAGGACAGAACATTTTCAAAAGCACTTGGAGTGCAGACTAGTTAGTGTTTAGATAAGAAAATCAAATGCTTAGCTATTGACAGGAAGCTAAAACAAAAGTACATCAAGTCCATGAAAACCAAACTTACAGCACATGAGAGGACATACAGAAATAAATAATATTTAGTCCCAGACCAACTTCACCAATAAGGTTAAATGGGCTGTAGAGTACATGTGCATGCTGATGGTTCTATTTTTTTTAATGTAGAGTATTTCTGAAAATCACATCTGTCATGACTTATAAATTTTCTCTCTAGTGGCAGAAAACTTTTTTTCTCTGTATGTCACAACAGGACAGATATCACATCCCTCTGATGTGTATAGTTCAGAGTACTGTTTTGGATTCAAGTTATGATAGGGTCAGTTTTAAAGGAAAAATTTCCACATTACTGACTGTCTCAACTTTCTGGCCTGACAATGCAGTGAGCTGCCTAAAGGTATGTCATTCTTGTTAATGAAGTGGTGGATCATTTTAATTTAATTAGGAAGGAGAGGTGAAAATGTTTCCCCTGCTAATTTTAATAGCACAACTCATGTATTTTGATACTTTCATATTATTCCACAGAACATTAAAGGGAAGATTCAAAGATGTATCTGCGCAGTGAGGATGAGGAAGAGCCTTGCAAAGGACACCAGAGGCATAAAGAGATAAAATCATGGCTGCAGCTCAGGTGACTGAGTTCACTTACCAGCTTAGTTGATTGATGGACTTGCTATGACTGGATGTGCACGTCTAAGCACCTCCAAAAGTTGGAGCATCTTCAGAGGTTTCTCACACAGAAAAATACAGGGTATAACCAGCATGTCATATACAGACTGATTAAAAGCCCTATTACTGTATTCAGTTTCCTACCAATTACTGAGGGATGATCTGTGCCTGACGTACAAGACAGTGTCTAAGCCACCCCTGATGGAAATGTTGCATATTCACAAAACTAACTACATGAGGGTTACCCACATCAAAGATCTAAACCTGATCTCCAACATGAATAAACCATGTTGGAGAGACAGGTATCTGTCCAAGAGATTGCCACTCCTCTGGAATAAGCTTCCTATTCCATGAAGCAGAGCCCTTCTCTGATGATCTTCAACAGCTGTCTGGACCAATGGATAGGAAATTGCAAATTCACTCCTGGGTGGCACCCATGTCCCTTATAGACAGTGGCAGAATGTAAAAATTGCCAAAACCCCTCTTGCTGACATTTGTTATCTACCCCTAAGGACAGAAAATTGGGTAAAATCTTGATGAAACTGGCTAGCCTTGTAAGGTCACTTAAGTCATTAACCTAGTAATCTCATATGAACCTTTGACAAAGGGAGATACTACCAGTACAGCTGTCTGGAATGTTGTAAATAACCATATGTCATTTGTGAATATCAACATGATTCATATAAGATGCGTGTGTTACAAATGTGTTGGAACTGTATGTCATGTGTATACCAAACTGCTTGTAAAGAAGTGTGTGTTAAAAAGGTTTATGCAAAGTGCTTGAAATGTATATACAGTGTACCCTACTTGAAAGAATAGAAGTGTACATGCACTATTATAACTGTTTAAATGTATATTTTAATGGTGGAAACTGGAATATAGGAGGTTAACTTCAGAAAAATAGCTGAAATTAAATTACTTTATGGCTACGCAAAAAAAGATGATATCTTTCAGTTTCAGTGCAGCAAGAAGATACACTATCTAAAACTAAAGAGTTCTCTGTATTGTCTTTAAATGTGGAGGAATGTAAATTGTTTTATGATTTCCAACATCTGCTAAAAGATCTGAGGTCTATGTATTTTTGCAGGTAGATGCTAAATGTTACCACATGCCATAAATGGTTGTTTTGGGTCTGTGGACTAGAAGTCAGATGACAAGAAATTATGCCATTCTGCAAGCTAGCCCAGCAGTATATTTGAGATATTAATTTGAGAACTCTGTGAGTAAGACACAGCATTCTGTATTCTGTTTTGGACCTGACAACAGTTACAAGGTCCATTCACCACATCTGTCTTGCTCTAGTGTAAGCAAATTACTAGGAAATAGTATAATTCTCTTATTTAGAGTCAGGAATATAGCAAAGCTTAGTTTATATATTTTTCTTTATTTATTTGAGTCTTTCCTGCAACGTTGTTTTAAATATTTTCTCTGATTCTGAAGTCTGATGTCACTGTATTTCTATACTGAGTATCTACTTGTTCATTTAATATTTATTATTAAATATATTTAAACCTTTCATTGTGGCTGATCTGTCTAAAGATATTTAAGTTCTGAGAGTACTTGCATAATTTTTTGGTGACACTGTGTAGGCCACTCCTAATTGCCTTGCTCTTGGGCATACTGCCATTTGTATTAACAGTAACATTACACAGTAAGATTGGGCACCCTTTGTTAAGGGCCTTAAAGTAGCTGATAAGACACTGGCTGGTGGTAGTGATAACTACCTTATTTTCTGGGCAAAAGGGGACATAGCTAGTATACGTGTGGCAGCCTTTTCTAGGTGTGTGTGTGTGTGTGTGTGTGTGTGTGTGTGTGTGTGTGTGTGTGTGTGTTTATGTGTAAATCAAACCTCAAAGAGTGTGTGTGTCTTTTACTTGGAGAGGGACAAGAAGCACTGGTTGGACAGAGAGGGTGCTGGAGGTCTTGGCTTGGTCACTCATCTGAGATCTCAACTGTATACCTGTGCCAGTGGGGAGTCTTATTGAGGATCTGGAGGAAGAAGGAGAACAAGCCACAGAGTGACTGTGGTCTCTGTGTGCTCTTAAGAAAAATTGTACTTGATGCAGAGAGCTGCATCTGGTAATACTATGTGTGTACTTGTCATTCTCCCAGTGTACGTCCCCCACTGTTGCCAGTGGTGAGGATTGACACTCCTTGATTACTGGTCCAGTGGTGGGCCATCACAGAACCTATAAACCATACTGTAAAATGAAAAATATTCCTACCTCAAGACTTCCATATCTATTTAATAGACTTCCTGTCTCAATTACATTAAATCCATCAGTCTGTACTTTTGTGTATGGATTAGATGACTACATGGATACTCACAAGTTCCAATGTGGGGACCAGAACATCAAGCTCATAACTGCACACTAGTCCCTAAGCTTGCTCACCAAAGCTATGAACTTTATTTTAGGCTATCCCAAGCTGCGGTGGTATAAGACTGCACTGTAGACTGAAATCACACAAGAATAATATAAAAAGTAGCTTATAAAAAGCATTTTGCAATGCCATCCTTAATGCTTCTACTAGCATTGCAAATTACAATGCAAAGTTGGTAACCCAGTCAATGTTTCTGAAGCTATGATTTGAAACTCTGAGTCATGATTAGAAAACTTGACTGATGTTTTATGCACCTATAAATACTTCAGCATGGGTAAATATTAAATATTGTTATCTGGCAGTACCTGGAGAAGTTGTATTATGATATTGAGTTTTTTTTTTTTTTTTTTTTTTTTTTTTTTAGATTATACTTTAATAGAAGTTATGGTTCATTTTATGTTCCAAACACCTGAAATGCTGTCAGATATCTACAATGCCCTATATTTCCATTCCACTAATAACATCTCATTACTTCGTCTGTGATCTATAACTTTGTCAGTATGCACGCAACTTGCCAGCAACAAATCATTACACTTGCAACAGCACTGCCAAGGAAGATGGATTATAAACTGCATCAAATAATACTTTTCTACTCCTGTATGCCAACCATTGAGCATCTTCCTTTTGGACTCAATAACATATATTCCCTAAGAGTGGGAAATATCCTACAGATCTGAAGGATGAGATCCATCTGGACAGACTGCCATCTAGGCAAACTCTGAGGAGTTTGGTGATATCACAGGCATACCAGCTATAAGAGCATTTTGTATATGAGACCCTGACTCCTTCCTTTTGGTGGTGCTGTGGGCACCTTTCTCTTTGTAGGTACATCTATGCCACTCCAACAACTCATGTTAGTGTCTCCTATGCTTGGCCATCAAGAACTCCTGTCACCAGCTTGGGTGACCATGATCATGTTAAGGTCCTGTACTGATCCTCCTTCATCCTCCAGAAGCAGTACCTAAGAATAGCCAGGGTCAACACCCCTCCCATCATCTTCGCCTGATATGCCATCAAGTAGTCAAGGCACTAGTCAAAGCTGAGTCATCTGGGTCATAGTCAAGGCATTATATCTCTATGCCATCAGTACAGTTTGTATCAAATAACATGGGTACTACTGGATAGTAAACCTCTGAATTATTTAGTTCACTGCATCACAACACTTTACAAACTCTTCAGAGATACCACTATATCTATTAAGTAAAGAGGATGAGGTTAAATGCAGTTAATTTCAGGTACAGGTGCAAAAATGTACATTAGCAAATGTTAGAAACAACTTTATTACTTGTATTGTTATGAAGTGATCTTTATCAGTAGTGCAATAAAATCCATGCTGTAACACTATCATTGTTCAAGACCTATAATTTACAACTCTTATTTTTGAAATATAAAGCCATAATTGGCTGCACATACTTTCAGTTGGTAAATATTCATAAGCACAAGGTTGCCTAAGTTTTTTATTTTTTAAACATAAGCAAGTTATATATACTGGGGATGATGGCTGAGGCTGTAAAACTGTGATGTGCAACATATTTTACTTAATCATCTCAGGAGATGTGTGTCTGAAAGTATGCAACATCCAGTCCTCTTCAGGATAGCATCTCTCTCCATACAATAAGATTCATACCTGGCATCTGTTAACACAGACTCACACTGATAGCTGCCAAACCCTAAGTTGGTCTGAAGCTGTGTTCTGATTCAAACTTGGAAGTGATTTATAGATACTGTTGTCTAAATACACCCTGGGAAGCATAGACATCCTGCGTAAAATGCAAAGCTAAGCAGATGACTTTGTGTAGTACACAAGAAGGTCCATATTCATAATCCTCTCACTGTACAGTATAGCAGCCTTGCACAATTTGCCATCAAGGGTTTTTGGAGTTATATGTAAATACAGTAGTCCAGTGACACGGCCTATGTAAGTTAGAACATTACACATTGTGATACTCTGTTACTCAAGAATTCTTGCAAAACACAGTGAGTCATTACATGTGTTCTATCCAAGATCTGTGCAGCAAAATGCACAAAATCTTTGTGCACACAGCAATTTTTCCACATGTGCCTTTTCATTTTAATAGGCAAATCTGAGCAGGCTGAGGTAGAGCTGCACATTGGTATGTGATTACGTGTGTGTGTATGAGTATGTGTGTGTGTGTGTGTGTGTGTGTGTGTGTGTGTGTGTGTGTGTGTGTGTGTGTGTGTGTGTGTGTGTGTGTGTGTGTTTGCACATGTGTGCACGTATGTATGTGTGCAATTGATGCCTGCTCCTTAAAGTGATCCTGTGGTGGGCATGGCTGGGGAAGCAGTTATTTCAGAATGTGGTATCACTAAATCTGTGTATATCTCTGCAAGTGATTTTATATGTGTGTGTGTGTGTGTGTGTGTGTGTGTGTGTGTGTGTGTGTGTGTGTGTGTGTGTGTGTGTGTGTGTGTGTGTGTGTGTGAGTGTGTGTATGTGTTTCACTCTGTAACATTTGTTCTTGTATACAATGGTAGCATGGTCAAATGAGTGATCGATACTCATGTAGATTCTATTTTAATATATTCAATGGCCATGCATTCTGTGCTTTATATGACTAGAATTGCCTCATTCAAGCTGATAGCCCTTGAAGGCCAGCCCATACACAGTGCTTTTGTCATGCTGTAACTTATTGAGGTCCAGAATATGCAATATTCAGTGTCACAACTAAGCACATTATATGCATGAAAATGGTTTCAACTGAACAAGAATAGGAAGCTGCTTTTCTTATTCAACTGAAAATATTTTTTCACATTTAATTTTCTCTGTAACTTAATGAATGTAACACTTAATGATCTGATTGCTAAGTGAAAATGGGATAAAGTAGCTAATCTGTAGCAGTTTAAAGAAACTGAATTTTTTATGTCAGACTGTAATGGGACTGTGCAATAATTTTCTAAACTCTCAAAGGATTTGTATGCAGTTGATAGTGAGAAGGATTAACTTGCACAATATACAAAAAAGTAGATGTATTTTTTGGCAATGCTTTCTTATTGCACATGGTCAATTGATTTAAATGATTTGTGTCTGTATGTTGTGCAACGTCATGAACCACTCAAGCTTGATTAACTCAAATGGTTCATTGTGGAGTAATTTTCCTTTATTTAATTAGTAAAATGTGTTATTACCCTCTTTAGCCCCTGTAACTTTAAAATTCACCTTTACTGTACTGTATTCCCTCCAAACAAAAGCAGTTATGCGGCAGTTACCACAAGTTAAATAACCCACAGATCTAGATGCTATGCTTTCCACAGGTGGCACATTTCAGGAAAGTAAAAGCTATTTCTTTAGATCATGACTGCCACATTTTACCTGTTGTTTGGTGCTCCCCATCTCGATATCCACCACTTAACAACAGGCCTCAATAGAAAGTAAGACAAGGGCAGGCTTGACAAAGGCTTTTTGGGAATTTAATTTACTATGTATTTCTCTTGAAAAAACGTGTAATAAAGTGAACCCTTTTTGGGCCTACATGATATATTTCTGATTAATTTACAGAATTATTTTAAAAACTCATGTGATAACTGAAGTAGGGTAACTGATTTCTTGAGTATGGGCATAAGGCACTCTTTAATCTGATGAAGTTAGTAGGTGCTTACTGATATTCGTTGCTAGGAACAAATGTTATATACAGTCACATATGCAGTATATTTTAGGATGAATGGCTGTGGCTGCCTCTGCTATGCTATTCAGATCCAATATATATTTAATGACAAGGGAACAGAAATGTGAAATCATGATGAAATGTTGAGTCCAGGATGACATGTTTCTGACAATCAGAAACAAGACTTTCATTCCTTCCTTAACTCATAGCCCAGGAGGGTTGAATGGACAACCAAGTTGCTGTAGGATACTTTGCAGCCTTATTGTTAACTGCTGCTCCCGCTGAACAAGCCAATTAACTTTCTTCTGTTTCAATCAAGTCAAGTCTCCCCATCACCTTTCTTTTACCACATAAACTCAAGCGGCTCCATCCCCTTTCTTTTACCTCAATAAAGTCAAGGCCTGTAAGTAGATCACGCAACACATCCAAAAGCTTTGACTTCAGTTCAAACAGACAAGAGCACTTCACCACCAACTGTGACAGATACCAAAAAAAAAAAAGATATTAAACAGAGATAACTGTGACATCCTCTCAGCACTGGAGTAACTGATGGGCACTGCTGCAGAAAAGTAAAGATAAAGAATCTGTGGGCTGCTGAGAGATGAAGAGCTGGCTTAGATATATTAGCATTGTCAAAAATATTTCATTATTTGCAGATGGAACTAGCAATCCCTGGAATAAGGGTACAAGGCTGCTTCTGGTGTAAGACTGTGTAATCAACGTTTTGCTCTCAGGATGGGGTGCACCTACCATTGGTAGATGCAGCTGCCAATCTTATCCATTTTAGCTTAACTCCCTGCTTTGTGCAAAGCATGGCTAATGGCTTGCAGTCACTTGTTAAGTATGAAGCTGCTCATATCATGGTTGTGCAAGCATACCTGCTCAAGGGGTGTGCTATTAATTTCTCTAAAGAACAGTTATTTTTACTGCTAAAAGTCTATGAGGCTTTGTTTTACTGATCCTTCTGTCCACAAGGCACACTGATCCTGGAATGAGAACAATAAAGAAAGGAAGTTTATGGGATAACGTTCCTCTGTGGGGAATTCAGTGAAGCTTTCATTTTTGTGTTTGTATATGTGCATGCATGTTTGTGTGTGCATGTGTGTGCACGAGTGTAGTTATATAGACATACTGGCAGTCTTGTCTCAAAACTCAGATTCTTATTGACTGCTTTGCCAGGATCTCTGCCTAGCCTTTTTAGCCCTGAAAGATCCAAACCTATTTGATCATCAGTTTCATTTCCTGGAAACCTCTAAACCACATGAAGACGTGCCTTGAGAGTTTGCACACTCAGACTGTCATGTCAGAGCAGTTTTTGCAGGAAAATTGTGTTTTGTGGCATGCAGCCACAGTCATGGAGGACTGCATCTAAATCCTTAAATGACTGCAGAAAACCCGATCATAAAGTGCTTAAACTTACTACAATTTCAGACTCTATTAACTTTAAATCTGCATGTGAGGAGGAAGGTATCAACGAGTTCAGTAGCACTGTTCTGTAATGTTCATGTGTGCTGTCAGTTTCCATTCCTTTTGGATTAGCTTGCTTGAATGTATGCATAAAATGACCTATCAATACACTCTCTTCTGTTATGAGAGCCTTGGAAAGAGCAAGTGCTCCATTCCAGGCGCAAGGAACAGGACCCCAGGTTTATATAATTTGCTACACAGTGAAATTTTAATGAATATGTTTTCTTAAACAGAATAACACACTGCCTCCTAACAAAGAAGTCTCACTAGTGATGTTCCATATGTCAAACCCAATAATTATTCCCAAGAAATATAAGAAAATACACATGCAATGCAGCTAATGCATGGTGAGATGTTACTGCTTATATATTTTCGTTGCGCTTTCAAATATATTTTTTACTATAATTCTAATGCTACTCTCGTTAGATAATTTGTGCCACTTAACATAGCAAAGGATAAATAGTCCTATTAAAATGAGAGTACAGTAGTGGAAACAAGAGAGAAGCAGGAAGCACTCTGAAATGCTGGCTGAAGGAGTTCTAATTAATTATTACCAATGGCCTGTTTTGACTGTGTTAAAATGAAGTGGCAATCTTGACTGATGTAAGACTGCTTCAGCTCACACTTCAAACTCTTTTTGGATGATCTTACGTAGGTTAGGCATCATACAGACATTTATTCCTTTAAATAAGTCACCTTTTGGTGAAGCAATGTGCTGAGCCTGCAAAGCCATGCAAGACAACACAAAAACGAGGTGTGATTTGCGTTTCACACCCTTAGTTTGCAAATGATACAAGATTGTATACCTTGCATAAGCATTCAGTGTTTGACTAAAATGTTTAGAAAATTAGCATATTTGCTTATCAGGACTCATCTGATTAATAAAAACAAAGCTAGTATATGTGTAACACTGACAAATATGACTATTATATTCTGTTCTTGTGTGATATTGTTTTCTTGAATCCATAAACCCTTTTTGTACCAGAATCTTACTTTTACTTTTACTTTTACTACATAGTTAAGGTTTATGTCATTTGCTGCCCACTACTTCACAAACACAGATAGGGAAATAGAGAACATTCATCTCTGTATTCATATTCTTAGTTTAAATAATTATACAAAATGTACATTTCTTAAATATTTAGAGGTTCTTCGCATTGCTACCTTTTCTGACTTGGTCCCATCCTGAAACATTTGCATGAATAATTTATAAGTGACTGTATTGTGTATTACATTTATTCCATGAGAAGGCGAAGGCTGAGGTACCAGAATTGATTAAACAAATTCATTCAACACAGTCTGGCTGTTACTTGGTTCAGCGACGTTGGTGTTTTGGTATTTGTTTCATAGATCAGATCAGTAAGAAGTAAGGAACAGAGGGAATATATGTTAATGAGGGTGTACCTATTCTTCCAGATTTATTAGAATTTCATTGTTATAGAGGGAATATATGCTAATGAGGGTGTACCTATTCTTCCAGATTTATTAGAATTTCATTGTTATAGAGGGAATATATGTTAATGAGGGTGTACCTATTCTTCCAGATTTATTAGAATTTCATTGTTATAGAGGGGATATATGTTAATGAGGGTGTACCTCTTCTTCCAGATTTATTAGAATTTCATTGTTATAGAGGGGATATATGTTAATGAGGGTGTACCTCTTCTTCCAGATTTATTAGAATTTTATTGGAATAGAGGGGATATATGTTAATGAGGGTGTACCTATTCTTCCAGATTTAGTTTTCTAGTAAGTACATATATTTTGTACATATTGTGAGCCCCTCCAACCTTTTTAACAGCAGGAATGAGCTGTCAAATTTAGCTCTAACTAAAAAGATCAGTGGCCTCAAAAATGTAGTTATCTAGACATACTGGCAGCCCTGTCTCTAAACTCAGATTCTTATAGACTGGTCTCCAGGGATCTCTGCCTAGCCTTTTAGCCCTGAAAGGTCCAAACTAATTTGAGCTTCTATTCCTTCACAGAACAAATGGTTCCCCAAATACCAGATTAATTGCACTAAATCTTCATGAACAAATAAATAACACAAATTGTCAGGATAGATTCATATCTCAATATATCCCCCATCACTGGAGCAAACTTTTGCTACGTCAAGCAGAGTAGCATCCTTACCACCTTCAAGGTAAACCTACAAAATTGGATGGGGAGCCACACAATTTGCTGTTGTCTACCTTGTGCTGCAGTCCTTGAGGCTGGACAGAACATTTGAGCATGTGTTATTGGCTAGACTTGTAATGGTCTGCAGACTATTTGCCTAGTACTTACCTATGAACCTATACAACTTAATAACTGTAGCCCCACAGAACAACTTAAACCTAGAAAAACATCCAGCTTAATATGTTCTGCAAAGGTACTCATCTAAAAACACCTGTCATCCAAGGTTGTGATTCAGAAAAAGGCTTGAACAATAACCACTGCCTGTGTAAAATGTGCTGTCGAATCAGAAAGCAAAGGCTTATTATACTTATCATACCAGAATAGGATACAGTATGTTAATCATTTGACATTTTACTCCCAAATATTTTGTCAGAAAATTATATAAACAGCAGGAAGTTTTTTTTCTGCTAGATTTTGTTCTGCCCACATAAAACCTAAGATGTTAAAAGATATCGACATGATGTAATAAGTATTCACCTCTACTAGAATAATTAGGGAAGAATACAAGATAAATTGACTGCATGACCATAGAATCGGTGGCTACTTTAGGTATGCAAAATTAGGTCTGTATACATGGCAACCCTATATTTGTGAAAGACTAAGTAAGGGGATGTACCAATAAGGCCTATAATTCTCAAATTCTTCAGGCTGAGATGATGGCTAAAAAAATTGCGCAATGGATACTTTAACTCTGCCTTAGAAGCTAGTTTGAATGGTAGAAGAGTAACAGTTTCACAAAAAGCAAAGGTTTTGTAGTAGAACGGGATCACTAAATGAGGACCTGATAACAAGGCATGTTTGTATATGGTTACTAGGCTATTTGCCCAAGAGCAATTTTAAGCCTAACCAAGCTTGCCCTAAATTTACCAAACTGTTGCTAACGTGTCAGTGCCCCAAGGCATTTTACAGTTTCAATATTGGCTTGTACACATCAAATGTTCACAGGCTACCTCTGTCCATTAGGGACATAGGTGCCAAAACAGGGGTAAATTTACAATTTCCCCATCCAGTGGTCCAAGTTCCATTTTACTGTGGTTATGGATGAGATATGGTTGATATGAAGAAGAGGTAATCTTTGATACACATTTTTTCTTTCCAATACATTCTGTTTGAGTCACAGATAAGGTTTAGGTCCTTAAAGTGAGCATTTTTTATGCTATTTATTTTGAGGATGTGCAATAGATCCATCAGTGTGGGATCAGAGGATGCCTTGTAAGCTAGGCATAGATCACTGCACAACAGCCTGTAAGAGATCGAGTACAGGGATAGGGTTTTGTGATGATCCACATAGAACTTGTTTACTCCTTGTATTCTTTTTGTGATGGGCATCTGTGGTCTCTCAAGCTGTTGTGCTGAAGAGTGCATTGTACTCAATGACAGGTTTAATGAGCAGCAATTACAGTGGAACAATAATCTCCTTAAACCTGAATGCCATGCCCTTACTTATAAGTCCTGCAACATGGAATGATTTTCTCACCACAGTGGGGATGTGGTGGTCAAAGGCCAGGTTACTATAAACATCAGTTCCTATATCCTTGACCATTGCATCTCCTTTTAGGGCTATATTATCATTGTGGTAAATTCCAAGGATGGCTGCTTTTCCAAAGGGTACAATTAGGCATTTTTTCGCAATGATTTTTAGTCCATGGCTCTGGCACCAGTTGTTTGTCTGTGCAAGGCCATCTTGAAGGGCATCTGTGTCTTTAAGGGGTTCAATATCCATGCCTTGTTTGCAGTTGTCTTTCAAACCTGGTCAGCCAGAGGCTCTTGACATTTGTCTTGACTTCTGAGAAGATGCCAAAAAGGAGATGGCCTGAAACCAGTCCCTGTGGGAGTACTAATGACTGACCTCTTTTTGGAGGTGGATTTACCTACCCTAATGTCTTGTGTGCTATCAGGGAGGAAGCTGGATACCCATCAGGTGACAGATTGGTTAATGGATTCCTATCAGATGATTGAATTTTCAGAAACTTGAAATTCATATGGTCTGGACCATATGGTCAAGTTTCTGAAAACTCATAATCCACCGCCCCCCCCAAACCATCTAACTTTTTTTACATTTTTCCAAGGGAGCAAGCACCCCTGCACCCTCTATGTGGGTGGATGTGCTCTCCATACCCCCTGCAAATTAAATATATCAACTATAAGATCACACTACAGAGAGGAAAAGGGTAAATTTCCCATTCTGTACTGTACCGTGATCTCCATTTGAAACCTTTGAGTCTTTGGAAACTCGATCCCATGGTCCAGACCATATGAATTTTGAGTTTCTGAAAATTTGATCATCTGATAGGGATCTGGGTTTAAATCTGGGCATTCTGTGAAAATCTGTACAGTTGAGTGCTTTGCCCCCATTGTGTAGAGGATAAACATTGCAGTCCTGCAATTATTTGGAATGAATCTTGTCTGGGGCTACTGTTAAGTAGATATTCTAGTGGGTCTGATAGGTGTTTCATGCTATTCAGGAGCTTTTCAGGAGGAAAGAAAGCCATATGGAGCAAAGAAGGCCATTTAGAAGAAAACTCAATCATGGCAATCGATCAAAAGGTTAACAAAGAAAAGTCATGTGCAACAAAGGATCATTCGTTGTAAATAAAGTCATAATAGAGAACTGTAAAAAGGAGAGGCTATAAGTATGGCATGATTAGACTACAAAAAAGCACTTGACAGTATCCCACATTCATGGATAAAAGAGTGCTTAAAATGTATATGATACACCCTACACTGATCAAAACAGTGTCAAATGGCTTTGCAGTTAAGCCATGATAAAGGACACATTCTTATTCCAGGGATAACAATTCAAATGGGGGATATTCCAGTGTGACTCACTGTCACCACTGCTCTTTTGTCTTGCCAATAACCCATTAACCTGTCTTCTTAAAAGATTAGGTCATGGCAACAATTTGCCTCCCAGAAAACAACAACGCGTAAAGTCTTATTATCTTCTTTTTGTAGAGGATTTAAAATGGTATAGTTCATCAGATGAAGAACTGAAAGCACAACTGCAAGTGGTCAAAACTTTTTCAGATGGTATAAAAATGTCTTTTGGCCTTGATAAATGTGCAAAACCAACCTTTAAAACATGAACATTGCAGAACCAAGAAAAATTCAGTTTGGGACAGGAATGTGATATAAAAGAACTTGAGAGAGCGGCAGTGTATAACTAAGAATTGATGAAGGCTCAACAATAAAACATGAACAGATGTGAATAAAACTTAGTAAGGAATATTTTAGAAGACTTTAATGCTGAAAACATCATTGGTCGCTTGTCTTGTGTATTCAATTAAGACGATGAGACTTGGGTGTTCGTTTAAGTTGTTTATTACAAAAAAACACATCAGGATGGATGACTGATCATATACTGTTTGATCTGGGCAGTACTGCAGTGGTTTGAAGTCACAGAAACACTGGTAGAATTAGTGCAGGCTATGTACAAGGACCCAATGACTCAAGTACAAACAGTGCTCGGCCTCACAGAAGGGTTCCCAGTGGGAGTGGGTGTACACCAGGGTTCAACTCTGAGCCCACTGCTGTTCATACTGATGATGGACTGCATTAGCAAACAGGTTGGAGGGGACAGATCAACAAAGGTGCTGTATGCAGATGATGTGGCATTACAGGTAGACTCTGAGCTAAAACTTCAGCAAAGGATAGGAGAATGGAATGGAAATCTGAAGGCACATGGGATGAAACTAAGCACAGATAAGACGGTGGTAATGGCAGCGAATTGGGGAAATCAGAAGAAGCTGAGAATAGAGATATAAGGGAAGATAGTGGAGCAGGTAAACAGCTTCAATTATCTGGAAGGGGTGGTTGAGGAGAAGGATTGTCTGCTTGAAGGGATTATGGTGGTTTGGGCACATGTAGAAAAGCAGAAGACAATCTGGTGAGGAAGATTTGGGACATACAGGAAGAAGGTAAGAGGAAGCAAGGATGTCCAGCAAAGAGGTGGATGGATTGTGTGAAAGAAGATCTGCAACAGTCAGGCATGAGTGTTGAAGAAGGCAGGAGTGTGGCAATGAATCGAGAGAGTTGGTGACAGTTAACACAATACTCCGACCCCATGTAGAAAAAAAATGGGAAAATGGGGGCTGATGATGATGCTGATGGATGATTGAAATATAAACCTAAATGAATGAAATAAACTGACTGACTGCTACACACATGCATGCTTTCACACTGGCTTTTCACTCAAAATGGCAGTCTTACTTGCATGTGCTCAGTACTTATATGCATGTGCCCATAGACTGGAATGGCTCTTAAAGGTACAACACACACACTCTGATCTACATCCTCCCTCTTTGACTATTCTGTCATGCAAATTGGAAATGGCAATTAGATGAGCATGCAAACTATATAGACATATATAAACAATAACAATCATGTCCATGTTGCTGTGTATCTAAGACTAGGTCTTAAGATATGACCTGACTTTGTAATGTAATAATCAGAACCGGGTTTTGCACCAGGGACACAGACACTGGGGAATGTTCTGCTTTAGGATTTTCAGGGATATTTTCAAGAAAAGGAACAGATGATGAAATGTTCCTGGAACAGGAACATTGGACAAATCACTCTGAGAATTAGAGTTGCCATTACAAACAAGATGCTGTAACACCTGCTCAGACACCAGTAGTAAATGTTTCCGATTCTGCCTAAATTCCATACCTTGCGACTCAGTGATGTACAATCTCAGTTCCTCACACAAATGTTTCACGAGTCCTATTCAGTCAAATCCTTTTGCTTTCTGCATCGTCACTATCTCTCCTTCTTTTAATGGATTCAGAGGTTTGCTGCTTTTGTCATCGTAAGACTTTTGGGACAAACACTTTTTTAGGAGTTGAGCTTTTACTGCTTTGTTGTTTCTAGCACTTGGAATCAACAAATTCTTACTGACTGGTAGTGTGGTTCTGGTTTGTCTCGACATAGGTCTCTGAGCAGGTGAACCAAGTAAATTGTCTCAAGGAATGTCTCTGAGATGAAGCAGATTAAGAAAAACATCAGTATTGTCTCGTGGATTTCTCCAACAGCTGTTTGCACTTTGAATTGCACATTCAGCCAAGCCTTTAATTTATGGGTGATCAGGATTACTAGTAACGTGAACAATGTCCCATGTAACAGCAAATCTTTTGAACTGCTCACTTGTAAACAGTGCACCATTGTCAGAAATGACATTGTGCGGACTACCATGGCCGCAAAAATGTCTCTTCAAATTTGTAATGACAATTCTGGAATTTAGGTTAGGAAGAAAGTCAATCTCGAGCCAATTTGAATAAGAGTCTCCTAACACCAAGTAATGCTGACCATTCCACCTGAAAATATCTGTAGCTGCTGTTGACCAAGGTACTTCAGGAATCTGGTTTAGCTGAAGTGATTCTTTTTGTTGATGCGGTTTAGCACTATAACAAATAGAACAAGCTGAGATTTCTTTTTCAATATCTTTTAACATAGAAGGCCAAAGTACTAGTCCTCTCGCCCATCTTTTGGTAGAATCAGTTCCTGGGTAGCCACAATGCAAGATTTCGTTGCAAGGATTTTGTAACAATCACTTTTGGACTTTTCATGATTATACTATCTTCCATCCAAATCTCATATCTGTAAGGAAATTACTGCTGCACATCATCTTGTATACAACATTACGTTGATGGCCATCCTTGAATTATAAAATGATTGAGCTTCTCTAGAATTGGATCTGAAGCTGTGTGAGTTCCAAGCTCATCAAGATTTGTGGAAGAAAAAATGTTCACTTCCATAACTTTAAAATCAGGTTTCTCATTTTCATGCTTTTCAGTGTTTTTTTTTCTTGGGAGAGCAGAATAAAGTATCGGCAATATAAAGAAGTTTGCCTTTTGTGTAAACCAAGTGGAAATTGTACTTTTGCAATTTTAACATTATGCATTGCAGTCTTGCAGGAGTTGGGTGCATTGGCTTTTTCAAAATAGTGACCAAAGGTTGGTGGTCAGTTTCAATTTGACTAGGTCATCCATAAATATAATCATGAAACTTTGAACATGCAAACAGAATTGCCAAAAGCTCTTTTTATATTTGAGCATACTGCATCTTGGTTTGGGTTAGAGTTCTGGATGCATAGACTACTGGTCTACCCTCTTGAAGAATGCCTGCATCAAGACCAAGAAGCATCACAAAAAAGAGTGACTGGTTTGTGAACATCACAATAGCTTAATGTGGGTGGACTGACAATTGTCTGTTTCAGGACATCAAATCCTCTTTCGTGTTGTGCTCACCAGAACCAGGTTACACCTTTGCATGTCAGCTTTCATAGTGGTGCTGAAAGCTGACATAGATCTGGAATGAACTTGCCCAAACAGTTGACCATTCCAAGAAAATGTTGTAATGATGTGGCATTGACTGCAGCTGGCATCTTAAGAATTGGAGTTTGCTTAGAAGGACCTGGTTGTAAGTCTGAACTAGTAAACAAATGGCCAACATAAGTAACTTCTTGCAGCCTGAATTTACATTTCTGAGGATTCGGTTTAAGATTCACTTCATGAGCATGTTCCAGAACTTTCCTGAGGTTTCTATCATGTTCGACTTCACCACTGCCTCCTACAAGAACATCATCTACTAAAATAGCACAAGGATAGCCAGAAAAAAATTTGTTCCATAGCATGTTGAAAGACATCACTGACAGAATTTATTCCAAATGGCATTCTCAAAATTTGTACCTTCCTAATGGTGTTCGGAAAGTGGTTAGCAATGAAGGTTTTCAATCAAGCACAATTTGCCAAAATGAACTTTTTGCATCTAAGACAGAAAAAAACAACAGCATTTAGCATAAGGTCAGTAACTTCTTCGACTGTACTCATTGGATGATGAAGTCATTTTAGTGCTTTGTTCAAATCTCTTGGATCAATATATATTCTAATATCATCTGAGCTTTTCTTATGAGCTACCACCATTACGGATACCCATTCAGTTGGTTCTTCTACTGGACAAATTACTCCTAGACATACCATTCTGTCCAGCTCAGCTTTGACTTTGCCTTGCAAGACTACTGGAACTTTCCATGCTGGTCTAATGATAGGCTTACCTCATTCATAGGTTCATAGGTGTGTACTAGGCTAACAGCCCTGGAGCCTTCACAAGCTTAGCCCATAATATTGCCCTGTCATCGTGCTGCTAGACATTAGCTCCCAGTGCCTCTATCCAGTAGAGCCATTGGAGTGATCCCTGGGGTGAACTTTCTGTTACCCATCCACTCATCAAGGTTTCTGTTTAAAAGGGCCAGAGAGGTGCTCTGCTTGACATGAATAGGAAGCTTGTTCAAGAGTATAGGCAGTCTCTGGGTGATGAACCTGACCCTCCAGCATATTCTGTTGATTGTGGTAATGAGGTTGAGATCTCTGGAGCATGTGGTGTGGAGGGATTTGGATTTCTTTAGGTGTAGCATTTCTAGCAGGGCTGGGTCAGACATGGCTTTGTATTTCAAGCAGACATGACCTCTAAGTAGAAGATAAGAGACAGAGAATAGCTGAAGTTTCTTTAATCTGTCCATGTAAGACATGTGTTTAAGGCCTAGGATCCTCTTTGTGAAGTACTTCTGTGACCTCTCCAGCTGTTGAATGTGTCTGTTGAGGTACATGCCAAATGGGACATTATATTCAATGATTAGTGTAATGAGGGATGAGTAGATAGAGATGATGACCTCTTTCTTCCTGGATGCTAAACCCTTGATTATGAGATGTGCCGCATAGAAGGACTTTCTGACCACAGTAGCAATGTGGTGGTTGAACGAGAGGCTGCAGTCAGCTTGGGTGCCCAGATCACTTATCACACCTTCAGTGTTCAGTGGGCTCCCATCGATGTAGTAATTAGTGGGAACTGGGTTTTTAGCAAAGGGAATGACAACACATTTTTTAGCGTTATACTTAAGGCCATGGCTCCAACACCAGTCATTGGTGTCAGTCAGGCCATTCTGTAGGATGTCTGCATCACTTGGGGAGTTGACAATGGCTTCCAGTTTGCAGTCATCTATGAACTTGGTCAGCCAGAGTCCCTCCATGTTGGCCTGTAGCTCTGAAAAGTAGATGCAAAACAGGAGAGGACCTAGGACCGATCCCTATGGGATTCCACTTGTGACTGGTCAGCAGTCAGATTTTGGAATCTGCAACTTTTACTCTGTGGGTTCTATCTGTGAGCCAATTTGCAATCCACCTAGTGATATAGTTTGTGATGCCCAGTTTGGTGAGTTTATCAATAATTCCTGAGTGAGGAATGGTATCAAAGGCTTTGCCAGATTGAGGTAGGCTGTGTGCACTGCCTTACCTTCATCCACAGCTTTGGTGACTGTCTCAAAAAAGTCAATCATGTTAAGCAGGCAGGATCTCCCTTTAACAAGGCCAAACTGTGTGGGGTCTAGAGTTTGGAGATTACCTATATACTTGTTGAGCAGGTCCATGATGATGCGCTCCATAGTTTTATATATCAGACTCATCAGGCTAATGGGGCAATAATTCACAGAGTCTGTTGTTGCTCCCCCTTTATGGAGAAGGATGACTGTAGCAGTTCTCCATTTGATAGGGACAAAAACTGAGGTAAGGCTGTGACTCAACAGGGCACACAGATGTGTTGCCAGTTCATTTTGTAGTTCATGTAGAACACAGCCAGGGATATTATCAGGTCCCATGGATGTTGTACTCTTGGCATTGGACAATGTAGCTCTTACCTCTGCTGCAGAAATGCTGGGTACCTGGCATTTTCCTGGTATTGTGATTGCACCTTTAGGGGGGAGTGGGGTAAAGTTAGCACTGAATCTGTTGGCTAGTATGTTGGCTATATCTGTTGGCTCAGTGTAGGAGGTACCATTGGACAATAACTCAGAGCAAATCTGGGTATTGCTGTGGAGGTTCCTGATATAACTATAGAAGGTTTTGTGGCTGTTTTAGTGTCTGCCACAATTCTGCCTTCATAGCTGGCTTTAGAAGATTTGATAAGGGATCTCAACTTTTTGTTGAGGCTAATGAGGGAGTTTTTCCAGTCTTGGGACTTCACCTTTTTCTGTAACAGTTTTTTTTTTCCTTCTGTTGTAGAGTTTATTTATAGCCTGGCTTCCTTTTTTAAAGGAGAGTGTCTTGATTCTATTGGGTATTTATGTATGTGTTCATACAGTGCATTGATGTATAATTTGGCAGTCATGCAGCTATTTTCCATTGGCATGGGTGCCGTAAAGTTAGCCACTTCTGTCTTCAGGAGCCTAAAGTCAGCTTTGGAGAAGTTTTTCAAGGTGGTCACTTTTGCGGGGGGTGTGGGTGAGATGTAGATTTCCTTGGTGATTAGTCTGGGTCGGATCTAACCAGGGAGGAATTGACTGTTAGTGTAGAGAAATGATTACCCATGTTAGTCATAACCAGGTGAAGGATTTTGCTTCCTCTAGTGGGGGTCAGGATGAGCTGGTCCAGGGCACTGCAATTAATGAAGTCCAGAAAGCTCTGGGCCAGTACGTTGGTACATGAGTAGTTTTCCCAGTTGATGGCGGGGTAGTTGAAGTCTCCTAATTTGAGACTATTTGACTGGACCTAGATAGATTTCCAGGGTGCTTAGGAATGTAGAGTGGGAGTCTAAGGACATGTTTGGTGTCCTATAACAGGCTATGGCTTGAAGCGCCATCTTACCCAATGTTAATTGTGCCTGAAGTATTTCAGATGCATTATGCTGGGCTACTAATCTGGAGGTATGTAGATCCTTTATGAATATGGGGACACCATCACCTTTGGAGCTTCCAGCCATGTTCAGGGGCCAAAAGGTGTGGAATGAGTTGTAGCCTGGAAGTGCAGGGTTGCTTTCTGCTGCTATAAACCAGGTCTCAATTACAACATGGTCTAACTTCATGGATTACACAGCTGGGAGTTTTCCTAGTTCATCTTTGAAAATATCCGCATAGTCAGAAAAAAAAAAAATTGTGTGAAATTTTCATTGTTACACATGCTTATATGGTGGACTTCTTTATTAAATGAAAGCAGTCCCAATTTAAAACTGTCATTGAGGCCTAATAATGACTGCACGTGTCTCTTGACTATATAAAATTACAAGTCATAGCTGTTTCCAGGAGAATAACATGAAAGCACTACTGAGCCTTTGGTCTGAATCTCATCACCACCATAAGCAACACGCTTAGCTCACTTTGCCAGCTCAAGTTTCTCACCAGCTTTTACTCTAGCAAACACATCTGCTGATATAACATTGCATTTTGAACCAGTATCAAATATGAGATCTCTGGGTCTCCCATTAATTAGAACAGTACAAAATACTTCACTCATTGCCTACAATTCTACTGCATTGACTGTTTCACCAAGCACAGACACAGCATCAACATAAAAAGTAGGGTTGCAGCTTTCTAGTTGATCAACTTGCTCCTTGAATGCTTTTTTTAATAAAAGAATGTGCCCCTTTAGATTTACAAAGCAGTTTGAAATTATTCCACTTTTTACATGCGTGGTACTGCTGACCAAAATCTAAGTACTTCTCTTTCTTGGGGTCATGGCTACCTCCACAATTACAACAGTTGACTATGAGGCATATCACATGTTTTGTTGAGTCATGCCTCTGCTTTACTGACTGTGCCCTGGATTTCACTGTAGCTGCTCTAGGTGTTGCTGAAGCAACAACTTTAGGCCTGTATTTTTTAACATTGTGATGCATACTGTCAACATTAACACTGGATGGCACTTCAAGCATGCTTTTCTCATTTGTAAACAAATGTGTGTGCTTTTCTGTAAGCTCATGTGTCTAACAAATCTCTATGGCCTTATTCAAAGTTAACTTACTGTCCCAAAGCAAACTCTTTCTCATTGCATCATCTTAAATACCACATACAAGCCTATCTTTTATCAACAAATCTGCATGATTTTGCCTCATTTCTCAAGTCAGTTATATATGCTGCAAAAGTTTCACCAGCTTTTGATCTCTTATGTAAAACATGTACCCTTCCATTGTAACATTTGTTTGGGGGTTGCACATTTCTCTAAATTTACATTTTAAGCACTCAGGGTCTTCCCACATTTCAGCCGGTACCACACAATGGTGGTCTTCTCCCTCCCCTGCAAACACAGCAGATGCATACACAAATGAACATTCTTTTTCAATGGCTTCTGAGCCAGCTAGATTAAGGAGAATAAATGCCTTTGTATGTGTATTTTTGTCAGAAAACACAGCCTGTATTAAAATATCATACTCTTGCTCAAACACTCACCAATTTTATGCAACATTATTATCAAACAAAAGTGGACCAATTCTGCAAAAATCCTTCTGCCATGCCAGCAAACAGTAGTATAAATCTCCCCCTTGTAATTATGTTCAAACATGAACCTGGTACTTGAAAAGTATTCACCTGTACAACAATCTCTTTGAAATAACTGTATTCTGCAAAATAACTGTACTGGAATACTACTTACACTTGCCAACACTTTGCATACGTTGGATATTTCAAATAGCTTTAGTTGATATGAAGAAGAAGCACATAGTAAAAAAATATGATTTCTTTCCCTTTTTTATACATTTCATGTGATTTGGAAGTTATTTTAAGCATTTTGTAAGCACTGCAAGTACATTTATTAATATGTCACAGTCTTGAACATTTCGTTTAATTAGAAATTTGTTTTGAATGTTTTGAATGCTCTGTTTTATATTCATTGCATAAAAAATCATTTAAATGAGTTTTATTACCTGGAATTATCTTTCTGACCTGTTTGTGAGTCGTTTAAGATTTGGATGATTCACTCATGCATATTCCTCCATTACCGACTGTGTATCTCATGGTTTTGACTTTGGATCCCATTCTGACACTATGTCGCTTATCTTGTGTATTCAAATAAAATTGTGAGGCTTGGGTGTTCATTTACGTTGTTTATTACAAACACACTAGGATGGATGATTGAAACATAAAACCTAAGCTAACTAACTGACTGACTGCTACACACATACATGCTTTCACTCCAGCTGCTCACTCAAACTAGCATTCTTGCTTGCGCATCCTCAGTACTTATATGCACACGCCCATAGACTGGAATAGCTCTTAAAGGTACAACACACACTTTGATCTACAGCATTGACATCTAGAAAGAAAGTCCAAGCTATAAACCAATTTGTTCTTCCCGTCCTAACTTACAGTTTTGGAGAGAATGTCTGGCTCCAAATGGTGTTGGATAGGTTGAACAGGAAAAAAAAGAAGGATGCTTCATACTCATCAAATGATTTATAAAAATCAGTGCATACCAAGACTATATATTCCCTGTTCTGAAGGAAGTATGGGCTTCCTCAAAATTGATTACCTGTATAGATCTGCAATCGTGGAACTGTATACATATCTGCTAACCTCACAAGACCCAAACATAGTGAAAGTTTGGAAACATGAGTAGAATAAGTCTAAGATGACTTCCCTGCTTAGTTTAGCAGAAGTATATCAGCATCAAATGGGAATGGAAATCAAACTAGAAGTAGATAAAAATCAGGCAGCAACTGAATGTCCCAAAAAACAAAAGGAAGAATATAAGGTGAAGGATCAGATGAGAAGGCAAGAAATGTGTAAAATGCATAAATATAGTTGCAAGTACAGAAAACCCTTGAACCAATCTTATGTTGATCAGGACTGAACTCAGAAATGGTTTAGGAAAGGTGAATTTAAGCCAAAATATGAAAGTTTAATATTGGCGGCCCTTAGATAATGGACTACATCATACATTGTGGTTTACAAGGTCCATTGAATATGTGTGAGAAACAGACAAATGTAGGTTTTGTAAAACAGAACTGGAAACAGCCACACATCTTGTTCCTAGTTGAAATATACTAATGGCAGGACTTTATACAGAAAAGAATAATAATGTAGCAAGACTGTTGCATTTGGGGATTGTGCAAACATTACAATATTGAAGTAGTGGAAAAACACTGGAAACATAAGGCAAAAAGCATTATAGAAAATGATGAAGTTTATATCACATGGGATCACCTATTACCAACAGTTCAAAAATGGATGTGAGAAAACCAGATATAGTAGTCCATGAAAGACAAATGTAGCATTGATCATTGAAATTGCTACACCCAGTGACTACAGTGTCTTATGTACAGAGAGACACAAAGTTATAAAATACCAGGATTTGCAGGCAGAAATGAGGGCAATGTGGAAGAAGGATACCCAGATAGTTCCAATAGTAATAGGAGCAATCAGTCTTATAAAAAATAATTTACTGTCTTACTTAGATATGTTACTAATACATGTCCAGATACAGGCTTGCTGCTTCTGGAACTGTTTGTAGTGGTTTGTTTGTTGTAAGCATGTTTTCCAGGCTATCTTGAATGGGAAGAAGCATGTCTGCACATTTGTGAGAGAATTGTGCTGATTTGGGATTTGTCTAGTAAAGAGACACTGTCTAGGACTTGGAATAAGCATCCTCATTGGTCCTTTTGAATCTTTTTAAAGTTTTTAGCTTCTGGTATTTAGGCCCCATATTTGAGCAGGTTTCTGCTTGTTTGTACTGAGCGGAACTGAGATACCAGACAACTAGAGGCTTCTGAGCTTCCAAAAAAAAACATATGTTGCCTGTTTTTTTTTAGTTTAGTGTACTAAACTACACTGTTGGACTGCAATTGTCTGCTTTACTATGCCTATTAAATCTAATTTTATTCCTGTGTTCAATGTTTACAAAACTTTTTTGTTAGTTTTCCTGTTTTTAAGTATTTACTGGTATTTTTCACTGTTTTAAGCTATCTGTTCTGCTTTTTCTGGTTTTCCCACCAAGCGGTGTTTAAATAACTGATCTGTTAACTGCTTAATATTCTTTCGAGCCTCCTTGCTGATTTTCTGCTGTTTTAAACATTTTTTGTTATGTTCTGTTATTTTTCTGATGTTTTAAACATTTTGTATTGTTTCCCGCTGAAACTAGGGTAACTAGTAGCTGTAGCATAGTCCAGGTACAGTCTTGCTGCTTCTGGAACTGTGTGTAGTGGTCTGTTTGCTCTAAGTATGTTTTCCAGGCCATCTCAGATTGGAAGGGGCCTGTCTGCACTTTTGTGAGAGAATTGTGCTGATCGGGACCTGTATGGTAAAGGGAGGTCAGTCTAGGGCTTGGAATATGCATCTTCATTGGTCCTATGAATCTAATACATTTTTTTTTCAAGTTTTTGGGTTCTGGTTTATAGGCCCTGTATTTGAGCAGATTTCTGCTTGTATGTGCATCACACAGCATCGTGTTCTGCTGCACATTTGGGCACCAAAATTAGACAATTAAATTCAACAAATTTCCTCCTTAAAACCAGGCAGAAATATTCATCCACTGAGCTCCTCTGTGATTGATTCTGAATAGCCACCCCTAATGACAACAGTCTTCAGCCTAGTGTTATGGACAGATGGACTACCCTTGTTTCTCCTGCCAACCTTGTTGACTTGGGTCTCTTAAGGCAATGTAGTAACTGCCTCATGTACACAGACAAACATCTACTAATAACACACTCTAGTACAGAGTGCAAGAGATGCATTTACACAAAGTATCTAGAATCCATGCTCTCTCTCACTCAAAACAGTAACACAGAGAAGATTGTCAAATCACCAACCTCTGCACATGCTCATAGTACCATTTCTCATACACATACCACTACTAATACACATATTAAGCATCAAACACATAAATTCACATATGCAGAAGTTCTCTCAAAAAACTTACCAAAAACACCAGAGATGTCCAAAACACAAGACTGCTACAACTAATGCAGTCCCCACAGTATCAATGACACATAGTAACACCAGTATGTCGCTCACCAAGCCAGTAAGATGTAACACTCAAAAAACAAATTTTCTCATCACTGCAGACTCAATAGTGAGTGAATAGTGAGACACACAGATGTTCAACTCACCATGTTGGACAAGGAGAAAGTCATGGTCAGCTGCCGGTCTGGGTCCAAGATTCATCAGGTCACGCATGCACTCAGGACTTTTGGCAACAAGTACAGTTATGACTCTGTCATAGTTCATGTTGGTGTGAATGACTTGAGATGTACCTCAGTGGACTATATGAAGAGAGACATGGTTGAGTTCTCTGAGTATGTGTCCCAGGCAGGTATGTCTGTAGCCTTGAGCAGCATACTACCCTCATGTAGAATGATGCCAGATTATAAACAGAAAAATAATTGATTTCAATAATTGGCTAAGTTTTGGTCAAAGGGGATCCAGTTCCTCTCAGCCTGAGAAGCCATGGTTGACAAATCTCGCTGCTTTGCCAGAGATGGTTTGAATCTAGCACCTCTTAGGCTTTCAGCTGTTGGCAAAGGCTCTTGCCTCCCCCATAGTGTCTTTTTTAGGCAAGCTTTTGAAACCAACATTACTGAATTGAAATTAACCAATCAGAACAAAATAAGGGTCATGCTGCTAAATGTTAGGAGTTTAAACCAAAAACTGCACTCCCTGGAAGCACCTCTATCACTAGAAGATGTAGATGTCTGTGCAGTCATAGAAACCTGGTTCAAGGCCTCAGAGAGTACCCCAGCCTTGAAAGGTTACAATATGTTCTACATCTTTAGACTTCAAAATAAATGTGTGAAAAGCAAAGGAGGTGGTATTTCAATCAATATTAGAGATAAATTCACCTTCTGTCTAGTTAGATTGGACAACTCCTTGGAGTTAGTCCAGTCCAGGTTACAGTGGGTAAGATGCCATTCAAATCATAGCCAGTTTTAGATCCCCATCCATGCGTCATGACACCCATAAAGCCTACCTGACCAAACTGGAGACAATCCAGGTTTTACCAAACACACTGGTTATGAGGCATTTCAGTCATCCCACCATCAACTGGAAAACCTACGCTAGCCTATACTCACTAGTGCAAAAGATCCTTGACTTTTCTAATAAAAATGCCCTGGAACAAATTTTCCATACCCCAACAAGAGTAGCAAACATTCTGGATCTGGTCCTCACCAACATGTCATACAGATGCACTGCCACAACTGTCAGACCCTCGTTAGTTAAAACTAACCACAAATCAGTCACCTTCAAGCTGGCACTAACACCAGAACTCACAAAGGGTGAAATCAGACTAAAAAATTTCACCAAGGGAAATTATACCCTCCTAGGTAAAGGTATAAATGCATTCCAAGCCTCACCCCAAGCTGGAAGTGGTAACTTCTCTGAAGCTTACACTAAAGCCCTGTACAATCATTTGCATAACTGTATAAACTTGGACGTACCAGAAAGAATCAAAGCCAGAGCCCCAAGTAAAAAGAAGCTGCCATGGTGGACATCCAGCATCAACAAACTATATAACAAATACAAAAAGTTGCTGTCCAAAAAAAGGCAAGGCCACAACAATGGAAAAGCACCCTCCTCAGCCTCAACAGGCAAAGAAGAAAGCTTTTCAAATTCTCCAAGGGCTCCTTTAAGAGAAACCTAGCAAGTACAGTCAAGGATAACCATAAGCTTTTTCACAGCTATGTACATAAACTAAAGGGTATGACCCAAGCTTGTGCAGACCTAGTGGCCAATGATATCACACACACTGACCCCACAGAGATAGCAAACCTGCTAGCAGATAGGTTTGGTGAAAAATTCACTCCCTTATCTCCTCCAAACTTACAACAAACCTTCCCCAACCCCCTCCCCAGCCTTCATATATGAAGAGTATGTCCTCAAAGCCTTGTCCAAGGCAAAACATGCAGCCTCTGTGGGATCAGACAACATTCCAGGCTGTCTTCTAAACAGACTAAAACATGAACTAGTGACACCACTAAGTACCCTTTTCAGTCATAGCCTAACCTCAGGCTTTGTTCCTGTGGAATGGAGAACAACAACAGTAATTCCCCTCCTCAACAGTGGCCTAGCAACAGACCTAGGGAATTACAGACTCATAAACCTGACTAGCCTCATCTGTAAGGCCATGGAACATATTGTTATGAACCTCATAAATAAACACATAGTTGACCTCCAAACCCTGGATCCTACCTAATTCAGCTTCATGAAGAGCAGATCCTGCCTGATAAAGCTGGTGGATTTCTTTGAAAATTTGACCAAGGCCATTGATGAGGTCAAATCATTGCAAACAGCATACTTCAACCTGGCAAATGCTTTCAACACAATCTCACATTCAGGCATTCCCAATAAACTTAGAAAACTGAATGTAAACCCCCTTGTTGTAAGATGGGTTGCCAACTGGCTCACAAACCAGACACACACTATCAAAGTGGGTGACTCCACATCAACCAGCAGACTTGTTGTCAGTGGGGTGCCACTGGGTCAGTGCTGGGCCTCCTACTGTTTGGTATATACTCCTCAGAAGTTCAGGTCAAAACTAAGGGATTGTGGCTGAGCAAGTTTGCAGACAACTGCAAATTAGGTGCAATCATTGAATCCCCAAATTATGTCAGTATACTCCAGGAGGGTCTCATGGGGACCAGTGACTGGTGTATTAGTTATGGTCTCAAACTGAATGCAAAGAAATGCATCATCATTCCCTTTGGCAAAAACAATGTCCCCTCACACCATCAAATCAACAACAATACCCTAATTAATCATGAAGTAGTAAGGGACATGGGAATCATAAGTTGACTGCGATCTTAGCTTTAACCACCATATGTCTACTGTAATAAAGAAACCTTTCTACATAGCACACTTGATTAGTAAAGGCCTCACCTTGAGAACAAATTAAGTTATAACCCCATATACTCGGCACTTATCCGCCCCATAATTGAGTATAATGCCCCATTTGGCATGTACCTTACTAAGCAACTGCAGCAATTAGAGAGGCCTCAGAGGTTTCTAACAAAGAAGATCAAGGGGCTCCAGCATGTGACTTAAACAGTCCAACTAAAGTCCCTGTCACTATACTCCATATCATATAGACTTTTTAGGGGAGACTTATGCCTGCCCTACAGAGCAATCCAAGACCCAAACCTAATGAACTTGCTGCATATCCATAAATCAAACGGGACTAGTGCTACCCATTCCAGGGACCTAAATATGGCCTGTGACTTAAATAAGACATGCTGGAGGGACAGCTTTATCTCCCAGAGACTGCTATATCTTTGGAACAGGCTACCAATTCATGTGAAACAGACCACTTCTATGATACTGTTCAACAGGAACCTAGACGAGTGGATGGGCCAACATAAATTCTTACTGGGGACAGAGCCCACAACCCTCCTGGACATGGGCAGTCATCACTAAATGCAATCTTGGTTTTTGACTAGCATTTCTATGGTATTACATGGGGATGAAATGGCTAAGCTTAAAATGACCTCCAGGTTGCTAGCCTAGTAATCTCCTATAATACTATGATCCTATGTAACTCCATACAAATTGCAGAAGGTGTCATGACTGGACACACTGTCGATGCTGCAAAGAGCTCTTTTGGCTAACATCAAAGAATGAAACAATACTAATTTCATGAACTTTAATCATATTTTGACTTAGGACTGGGGTCCATTTATTAGAAACCCAAAAGGCTTGGAGAAATTAAAAAAGCAGAAACTTGGGATATTATCAGCGCCCATCAAAGCAGTGTTCTTGGCTGTACAGAGCACATTGAGGACCTGCTCCTTAGTGATAGTTGATAGAGAAATGGTAGAGCATATTTTCTGGGGGAGTGATGTTGTGTCTTTAGGCTTTTCCCGGTTAGGGGTCGCCACAGCGGAACTCCGGTCCACTAATGATTGGCAGTTGATTTTTACATACCAAGTTGCCAGCTATGCCACACAACCTTCAACGAAGGTACGCCCATTCATGCATGTCTCCATGCAGAAGATGCTCTAGCTGAGAATCGAACCAGACAGCGTCTTATTATGAGGCGACAATGCTAAAACTGGAGCTAAATGTATCAGTCAGCAGATTACCTATATCTTCTGACTCTGTATAGTGGTTACATTCACCATTAGTTTAGCACATTTTTGTATGTTGCCTTTAAGGATGTGGACATAACTGAAGAAATCCTTATGGATGTCCTTATCTTGGAAGGATATTTTTTTATCTCAGGTTTGGCTTTTGTTGACTTGATTAGTCCCTTGAGTCTCTTGTTCAGATTGATGAGGGAGCTTTTAGCTTACTGGGCAATGGACTTCCTTCCTGCACATTCATGTAAAGGGTATGGGGTTCCTGAGTCATGGAGGGGGACCTAAAGCATGTGAGGATGTGGTATGGGGCTTTGCTTAATGGTACATTGAATACAGAGAAGCTTAAGTCTGTTATATTGTTTTACCAGCCTTGAGATGTGTTCATATTTGATGTGAATTGAAACTCCTCCCCCTTTAACCTTTAGACCCTACCTGTTCCACAGCTGGACTGAATGTGTGCAAGTTATTTTAGCCATGCCCTGTTGGGGTGCACTCTGTGGCTTTAAACCAAATCTTAGCAATGTCACATATGTCTATATCCACTGGGAAGGGGAGAGCTTGCAGGGAGTGTAGTTTTCTGTTTAGACTTCTGGCACTGAGCAGTAATACTTTTAGATCATTTTAAGACCGTTCAGCTATATCAGTACATTTAGGAGGTTGGAGCTGCCTAAAAAAGGCATTATGAAGGTAGACAAAGTTTTAGCCAATATTTGAAAACCTAGGAGGCAGGTGTGGATCATCCCTGGCAATGCAGCATGGCATGGTCTGTCTACCATATCCTCCCAGGCAGACAAATATTGTTCTCCCTTGGAGTGATACTAAAAACTAAGCTAGTTATTATAGTCACTTAATTTCTACTGGTGCTGTGGCATCATCCTTGGAGAATGTAGCATGCTGCCCAGTGCTTGGCTCATATTGGCCTAGGATGCATTGTTCAAGAATGCTATCATGTATCTTTTTAAGTAGTTCAGGGAGGTCTAGCTAAGGTCATTTATGTCCACACAAACTATGGTAATTTTGGCACAATGACTTGAGTGCATTTGTGATATGGCAGATCCTCTTCCCTGATAGACAGCTAACCGTGACTCTCTTCTTGTTCAGCCTGGTGAGTGGGACATCTGTATACCTCACAATATAGTCTTCTGTGTATAAAATATTGTGTTATGTGTTGGTTTGCCTTATGATCATAGAGGTTAGGATGCATTGTGATGACTGCATGTGTCTTAGTGTGTATTGTCTTAGCAAAGTGGTGCAGAGGTTGCTGAGGCCACATTTTTATGTGCAATATCTGGGAGGTCTTTCAGATTTTAGACGATCACATTTAAATGCCTCAGCATACATGGGTCTATGTTTCTGGTCCATACTATGTGTATAGGGGGTGGTACTCTGTTACTGCCAGCCTGTTTGATGTTATTTGCTTTAGAAGGTGGCTGTTATTAAGCATGAGACAACTGCTACATACTTCAGGGTGCCAAAATCTGAGAAGCTGGCTGCAGAGAAAGTAGAAAAGTGTGAGCCCATAATAATATATCTTTAATTCTTGCTTTTTTATTAGTGGATGGTAAAAGAGAGGTTAACGGCTGGCAACTAGCTTGTTACCTGTACTTGCAGGGTTGTGTTCATCAATGCAGAAGATAGTTGCAGATTGTGCAGTTAGTCACTGTGAAGTTTTCTGAGATAGTCTTTTACAGGGAAAATTTTAATTCAAAGTACTTGTAACTATACAGGGCAGGGTAATGCACAACTGTGTGATGAGCAGCATCACACAAATGCGATTACCTTATAGCAGCACAGAAAACTGCTAAAATAAACAAAACAGCCATGTGGCCAATGACCATATCACACTAATAGCTGACCAAATGGATACCCAGCTTGGAGACAGATTAGGCTATGGGAGCTCTGTGAAAATGAAAGCAGAGTGGTGCAGACATGCCAAAAAACTGCTAAAATAAACAAAGTGGCCCTCTGACCAATTAAAAAATGATACAAAAAGCTGACCAAAGTGATTCCCTGATTAGAGACAGATAAAGTTACCTCCCACTGCCACTACAATGCTGGCTTAATTCCGCTTAATGTAGACTCCTTTCAGCAGGGTCAAAAGTGCAAGAATGCGACAAGTTAAGTATCAGCAACAAATTCAATGTAACAAATTACACAGTAACAGTGTCTGGAAGGCTTCTCAAAAGTGCAAATCTCAGCAATCAGCAAGCAGTACAAAAGATTTAAAGTGCAAAAGTCAACAAATAACGCAAAAATAAAGCAGCAGCACCATTTTAATACAATTAAACAAAGTGCAAAATATTAAAATTAATTTCTTATCTGCTGAGCATGGTGCAGGATTAATTCAGGATCTTCTAAGAGTGTGACGAGGATTGAAGGTCTTTTATTCTTTCAAAGAATCTATAGCCATAGAATTCAGTCCTTGATGTAAATTAAAATAGCTGCGTGGTCTAGTTTAATAGAAAAATAGCTGATACTGGCATATGGTATTTCAAATAAGTCATCCGAGACATCTGAAATATACAGTAATGCCACTAAGCCTATATAGTAAGACAAAATAGAGAACTAGGTTCATTTTCTTTTTGTACATTTTCCTAGTAGTGTGCTTTTGTGCAGAGGAGAGCTGCATGGAAACTTTTTTTTAATCAAGCAAATATTTAAGTACATTTGTCTTTCAGCTGTAGACCATCAAAACAACAGTAGTGATCAAGGTGATCAAAGCTCTCATTAAGTAAACTAGAGCACCAAAACTGCTAAAATAAACAAAATGGACCTCTGGCCAATTAAAAATTACACTAAAAGCTGACCAAAGTAATTCCCTGATCAGAGGCAGATCAAGCTACCTCCCACTGCCAATACAACGCTGGCTTTGTTCTTCTTGTGGCTTTTCCCAGTTAGGGGTCGCCACAGAGGAACTCTGGTCTGCTAATGATTGGTAGTAGATTTTCACAGTGCTAAGATGCCAACTTGAAGCCCTACCTTCCAACAAAGGCACACCCATTCTACGCATGTCTTTTGAACACCACTCAACCGCGGGGAGGACATGCAGACTCCACATAGAAGGCACTCCAGCTGAGACTCGAACGGGCGAACCTCTTGCTGTGAGGCAACAATGCTACCGCTACACCAACTGGCTTAATTCCTCTTAATGTAGACTCCCTTCAGCAGGGTCAAAAGTGCAAAAATGCGACAAGTTAAGTATCAGCAAAAATACGAAGTAACAAATTACACAGTAACAGTGTCTGGAAGGCTTCTCAAAAGTGCAAATCTCAGCAATCAGCAAGCAGTACAAAAGATTTAAAGTGCAAAAGTCAACAAATAAAGCAAAAATAAAGCAGCAGCGCCATTTTAATACAATTAAAAAAAGTGCAAAATATTAAAATTAATTTCTTATCTGCTGAGCATGGTGCAGGATTAATTCAGGATCTTCTAAGAGTGTGACGAGAATTGAAGGTCTTTTATTCTTTCAAAGAATCTATAGCCATAGAATTCAGTCCTTGATGTAAATTAAAATAGCTGCATGGTCTAGTTTAATAGAAGAATAGCTGATACTGGCATATGGTATTTCAAATAAGTCATCCGAGACATCTGAAATATACAGTAATGCAACTAAGCCTATATAGAAAGACAAAACAGAGAACTAAGTTCATTTACTTTTTGTAAATTTTCCTAGTAGTGTGCTTTTGTGCAGAGGAGAGCTGCATGGAAACTTTTTATTAATCAAGCAAATATTTAAGTACATTTGTCTTTCAGCTGTAGACCATCAAAACAACAGTAGTGATCAAGGTGATCAAAGCTCTCATTAAGTAAACTAGAGCACCAAATAATGTGAACTGACCAGGCAAAAAGAACTCACCAAAGTTAATGCATAATATAAAGACATTTCTAATCATCCACATAATTAAAAAAATACATGAGTATGGCCTCAAACATGCCACAATTAGTTTTGCTTTTTTGGAATACAAATAGAATATGAAGACTGTTTAGATATTTTAACTTGTCATTAAAAAATATGAACACCAGATGGCAACATTGACATATATGAACTGTTTGAAACAGTTGTAGCTATATTTTACCTTTTTGTAATTGCAATTTGTTAAACGTTATATAGATTTAACAGACATTTTAACTTATATATATATATATATATATATATATATATATATATATATATATATATATATATATATTTGAATAACTTGGATGACTAGAAACAGCTTTACCTATTAACTTCGGTGAGGTTTTATTGTATCGTCAGTACACAGAATATGATTTTGTGCTTCATTAATGTAATATCTGAATTGTGGAATGTCACGCCTCTTGCAGCCTACATACATGCTTCCTTTCTAGAGTAATTTTTGACAAATATAAGCTAAAGGAAAGAATATAAACCAATACAAATACTTTGTGAACTGAAACTGCTATTAAAAGAGTTTAAACAGCAATGTTGTCAGTAAAAAGTCCTTTACAAAGGTAATAGTGCATTTCATTTACAGTTTTTATATCACTATTGCAGTATAATACATACAAACCTTGGGTGGCGAAGTGGTGCAGTGGTTAACGCTGTCGCCAGCAAGAGGTTCTCTGGTTCGATTCTCAGTTGGGGTGCCTTCTGTGTGGAGTTTGCATGTTCTCCCTGTGTTCGCATGGGTTTCCTCCAGGTACTCCTGTTTCCTCCACATTCTAATGACATGTTTCTGGAGCATTTCTCCCCAGGCCTCTGCTGAAAACGGGATCTGTGGAACCTAATCGGACTTTCCCAGTCAACAAATGTTAAATCAATAAAATAAAAAAATATTTTCAAGAGTTTCCAGGATAATTTTCAAATCTTGAACACTTTACAAAACATAAAGTCAGATGACTTGTTCTGCCAGACTCAAGCTTTTACACGAGAGCAAGAAATTCTATTCTGATCCGTAAATTACTGAGATATTTACAAAATATTATAATTATGCTTACTTTTACCAATATAAATAAAGAATATTTCTCAAGATGTATAATTTACAGTGCAAATTTCAATGACTGTTTTCTTCACCATCATCTAAGATTTCACCTACCACAATGTTTGTAAGTCACTCGGGACTGAATTCATAAAGGTTAACACGGTGTACACTATTTGTAACGTATGTCTTACCATAGTTCTTTAGCAAAAAGACATGCAGAAGTATGGTGTGCTGTCTCCGCAGCTGTGTGACATGCTGATGAGGCAGTCTAGGGGACAGATAAATATGCTAATTGGCCATGTGTTTCCACCCACCTCCTCAGAATTGCCTATGTGAAAGCATCTATGCACCAAGCAATTAGATGAGCATGGATGCTCCTTCTGTCATGGTAGAAGTAAGTAAAGATGAGTGTAGTGGTACGAGATAGGAGGCATGAACAACGGTGTATCTGAGGGAGGTTGCATGTGTGTTTGTGTCTGCCTGAATCTTACTACAAGAAAGAGTAGTGAAGAGCTAGATTAGGTAGGTCTGTGGAATCACAATTTCCTGTGTGCCTTAATGGCATTTACATGATATGGTAATTGGGAGAACACTAGCCACCAGGGATAACAATTAATTGTCTTTGTACCTTAACAGTACTTACATACTACAGGGACTGGGGAACAGCTAAACACCATGAATGACTCTGTACTTGTACCTTAACAGCACTTAGCTATGGAGATTATGGGCACATTAAACACCAAGGATGACTCTGTATTTATGTCTTAACAACACTAACATGGTATGTGGATTGGGGGACACTAAACACCAGGGATAACTCTGTACTTATGCCTTAGCAGTACTTATATGCTGTGTGGATTAGGGGAGCACTAACCACCAGGGATAACAATGTACTTGTGCTTCAACAGCACTTACATGCTATGGGGATTGGGGGAACACTAAATAACAGGGATGACTCTGTACTTGTGCCATAACAACATCAATATGCTACAGGGATTGGGGGAACACTAAACACCAGAGATGACTCTGTAGTTGTGCCTTAACAACATCAGTATACTACAGGGAATGGAGGAACACTAAATACCAGGGATGACTCTGTACTTGTTCCTTAACAACATCAATATACTACAGGGAATGGAGGAACACTAAATACCAGGGATGACTCTGTACTTGTGCCTTAACAACATCAGCATACTACAGGGATTGGGGGAACACTAAACACCAGGGATGACTCTGTACTTGTGCCTTAACAACATCAATATACTACAGGGATTTGGAGAACTCTAAACACCGGGGATTACTCCGAACTTGTGCCTTAACAACATCAATATGCTACAGGGATTGGGGGAACACTAAACACCAGAGATGACTCTGTAGTTGTGCCTTAACAACATCAGTATACTACAGGGAATGGAGGAACACTAAATACCAGGGATGACTCTGTATTTGTGCCTTAACAACATCAGCATACTACAGGGAATGGAGGAACACTAAATACCAGGGATGACTCTGTACTTGTTCCTTAACAACATCAATATACTACAGGGAATGGAGGAACACTAAATACCAGGGATGACTCTGTATTTGTGCCTTAACAACATCAGCATACTACAGGGATTGGGGGAACACTAAACACCAGGGATGACTCTGTACTTGTGCCTTAACAACAATAATATACTACAGGGATTTGGAGAACTCTAAACACCGGGGATTACTCCGAACTTGTGCCTTAACAACATCAATATGCTACAGGGATTGGGGGAACACTAAACACCATGGATGACTCTGTACTTGTGTCTTATCAACATCAATATACTACAGGGATTGGGGGACACTAAACACCAGGAATGACTCTGTAGGTTTGCCTTAACAACATCAATATACTACAGGGATTGGGGAAACACTAAACACCAGGGATGACTCTGACTTTGTACTTGTGCCTTAGCAACATCAGTATACTACAGGGATTAAGGGAACAATAAACACCAGGGATGACTCTGTACTTGTGTCTTAACAACATCAATATGCTACAGGGAGTAGGGGAACACTAAACACCAGGGATGACGCTGTACTTGTGCCTTAACAACATAAATATACTACAGAGATTGGGGAACACTAAATACCAGGGACAACTCTGTACTTGTTCCTTAACAACATCAATATACTACAGGGATTGGGGGAACACTAAATACCAGGGATAACTCTGTATTTGTGCCTTAACAACATAAATATACTACAGAGATTGGGGGAACACTAAATACCAGGGATGACTCTGTATTTGTGCCTTAACAACATAAATATACTACAGAGATTGGGGGAACACTAAATACCAGGGATGACTCTGTATTTGTGCCTTAACAACATAAATATACTACAGAGATTGGGGGAACACTAAATACCAGGGACAACTCTGTACTTGTTCCTTAACAACATCAATATACTACAGGGATTGGGGGAACACTAAATACCAGGGATGACTCTGTATTTGTGCCTTAACAACATAAATATACTACAGAGATTGGGGGAACACTAAATACCAGGGATGACTCTGTATTTGTGCCTTAACAACATCAATATTCTATAGGGATTGGGGCGGCACTAAACACCAGGGTTGACTCTGTACTTGTGCCTTAACAACATCAATATGCTACAGAGATTGGGGGAACACTAAATACCAGGGACAACTCTGTACCTATGTTCCTTAACAACATCAATATGCTACAGGGATTGGGGGACACTAAGCACCATGGATGACTCTCTACTTGTACCTTAGTAGTACTTATATGCTATGTGGATTGGGAGAACACTAGGCACCAGGATTCGATCTATACTTGTGCCTTAATGACATTCATACTACAGGGGTCAGGTTATGGGGGACACGAGCCACCAAGGATGCTGTGAAAGAAATATATATATATATATATATATATATATATATATATATATATATATATATATATATAGATAGATAGATAGATACACACACAGGTAAAAAATAAGATGGGAAAAAGGGATTTAAACTATGCATCTTTCCCATGTAAAACCCTTCATTAGCCCATTGAACTGAATGATAAGTTAATGCTGTTAACTATATTTTCTGCCACATATTGAGGATCTTGGACATTATGCAATACTGAAACAGGTCACAACATATGAGGGCGAGTGCCCTGGCATCCAGGCTAGAATTATGAACTTCAAATTTCTGGCATTACAGAATGACTGTAATCATCTGTGAATTACCTGGGCAGGGAACAATGACATTTCATGGACATTCTGACTACAGGGACTGAGGGGATAAGGGTGCCTGTGCTTATACGATGTTGCCATCATAGTTAATTACCATGGGAAGTGCTGATCTGCATTTTTTGTAGTCACCTGTTATTTGTAGACATGCATATTAGCTAATAATGACAGATTTCCTCAGTGCAGCTAATGTGTCTGTGAATGTCAAAATATCACAATTTGGTAGCAAGGCTGGTTTTTGGAAATACAAATTTCCATGCGGAAATATTCCATTTAATCATAACTACTAGCAAACAGCAAAAAATAGCTAGAGTACAGTCTACCCTCCTTGCACAGTGACAAGTAGGTTCTACTTTCTCCAGCCATAATAGTTCACACCATTCCCCTCAGTACTATGCCGCTCTCTGTAAATATGAAAATATGAGTTACAATTGACAAATATGGATTAATATTTGTTCTGCAAGAATGCCTAGATTAACAATCTTGGTGTCATTTCACTTAGGTATGGAAGCCAACCCCACAAAATGTCAAGATGATGCAGAGCTATGGGTTTTCATAGGTTCATAGGTTCATAGGTAGGTATTATGCTATTAGCCCTAGGGCCTATATAAGCCTAGCCAAGAAGGTACCCTAGCTTTACCCACCCAAGAAAATTATTTTCCTGTGCCTCTGTTGAGCAGAGCCACAGAAGTGATCCCTGGAGTGAATTTCCTATTTCCCATCCAATCATCAAGATTTTTCTTCAAGAGTGCTAATGAGGAGTTCTGTTTGACATGGATAGGTAGTCATCCAGAGTATCCCATCTGTCTCTGGGACAGGGATCTATCCCTCCAGCATGTTCCGTTTATTGTGGTGACAAGGTTTAGGTCCCTAGAGCATGTAGCTTGGAGGGATTGGGATTTCTTTAAGTGGAGCATGTCCAACAGCTCTGGGTTTGACATAGCTTTGTATGTTAGGCAGAGATAAGCGAAGGAGAAAGGTGGAGATTTTTGAGATGGTCTGTGTAGGGCATCTGTTTGAGGCCAGCAATCCTCTTTGTGAGGTATTTCTGTGGCTTTTCCAGTTGTTGTAAATGTCTTGTGAAGTACATACCAAAAGGGTCGTTGTACTCTATAATGGGTCTAATGAGTGAGGAGTAGCAAGGAACAATGACCTCTTTTTTTCTGGATGAAAAATCTTTTATGATGAGGTGAACCATGTAGAAGGATTTCCTGACCACTGTGGCGATGTGATTTTCAAAGGAGAGACTGCTGTCTACCTGTGCCCCAAGGTCTCTTATCACACTTTCAGCATTAAATAGACTACCACTTATGTGGTAGTTCATGGGTACTGTGTTTTTACCAAAGGGGATGACAATACACTTTTTGCCATTGAGATTCAGGCCATGGCTTTGACACCAGGCATCTGTCTCAGTGAGGCCCTTTTGTAGTATGTCCACATCATTAGGAGTTTTGATTATGGCTCCTAGTATGCAGTCATCTGCAAACTTTTGTAAGCCAAAGACCTTCTATGTTAGCCTGTACTTCAATGAAGTACACACCAAACAGGAGAGGACCCAGGACTGGACCCTGTGTTACTCCACTTGCCACTGGTCTGAAGTCGGATTTGGATTCTGCTACTTTCACAGTGTGGGTTCTGTCCATGAGCCAGTTGGCAACCCATCTTGTGACATAGGGATTTATACCTAGTTTAGTGAGCTTATCTATAATTCCAGAGTGGGGGATGGTGTTGAAAGCCTTAGCGAGATCTAGATAGGCTGTGTGAGCCACCTTACCCTCACCTATGGCTTTAGTGACTTCTTCAAAGAAGTCAATCAGGTTAAGGAGACATGATCTGTCTTTTACAAACCTGAACTGGGTAGAGTCCAGAGTTTGGAAATTACCAATATCTTTGTTTATGAGTCCCATGATGAAACGTTCTATGGCTTTGCAGACCAGGCTCATCAGGCTAATGGGATGGTAGTTCCCGGGGTCCGTCATGGCTCCCCCTTTGTGGAGTGGGATAACCATTGTGGTGCACCATTCAGTGGGCACAAAGCCTGAGGTGAAGCTATGATTGAACATGGTACTTAGGTAGGGTGCCAGTTCATTCTGTAGTTCATGTAGAATGCAGCCTGGGATATTGTCAGGTCCCATGGATGCTGTGTTCTTGGCTTTGGAGAGTGGGCTTCTTACCTATGCAGCCGTGATTACAGGAAATTTGCATTCTTCCTGTATAGAGATGAGCCCTCTAGGGGGTGAGAGGGGTGTACAGTTAGCACTGAACCTATCTGCCAGGATGTTGGCAATATCAGTTGGTTCTGTATATTTAGTGCCATTGTGCTGTAACTCAGAGGAGATCTGAATTTTGCCATTGAGATTCTTGACATAGCTATAGAATACTTTGTAGTTGTCTTTAGAGTCAGTGGCAATTTTGTTTTCATAACTAGCTTTGGAGGATTTTATGAGGGATGTCAGCTTCTTACTGAGGTTGACCAGGGAGTTCCTCCAGTCATGGGATTTTACTCTTTTTTGCAACAGTTTCTTTCTTCTGTTGCAGTTTATGGCAGAGAACCACCAGACTGGCTTCCTTTTTTTGGAGGATAGTGTCTTGGTTCTATTAGGAATAGCATGATCCATGCACTCGTGTAAGTGCTTATAAAGTGCATTTGTGTAGGATTCAGCAGTTGTATCTCTATTGTCCGTCTGCATGGGTGTCATGAAGTTTGCCACTTCTGTCTTAAGAAGTGTGAAGTTGGCTTTGGAGAAGTTTTTTATGGTGGTTTCCCTAATTGGGTGTGGGGCGGGATGTAGATGCCTGGGGTCATTAGTTTGTGGTCGGATCTGACCAACGAGGAATTGACCTCTGGTGTGGAACACCAGTTGCCCATGTTGGTAATGACCAGGTCTAGGATATTGCTGCCCCTGGTGGGGGTGTGAATAAGTTGATCCAAGGTGCTGAAATTTATGAATTCCAGAAAACATTGAGCAAAAGAGTTGATACTTGAGAAGTTTTCCCAGTTAATGGCGGGGTAATTGAAATTGCCCATTATTAGGGTGTTGGGTTGTACCCTAATACTTTCCAGTGTATCAAGAAATGAGGAGTGGGAATCCTGGGGCATGGTGGGGGTCTGTAACAAGCTACAATTTGGATTGCGGTCTTGCCCAGAGTTAGTTGCACTTGGATAATGTTGGATGCATTATGCTGTGCAACTAGTCTAGAGGTGTGGATATCCTTAATGAATATAGACACACCTCCACCTTCAGTACTTCGTTCCGGGTTAGGTGGCCAAAAGGTGTGGTATGAATTATAGCCTGGTAACGCAGGGGTGCTCTCTGGAGCTTTGAACCAGAATAGTTAAATGGAAGTATACAAAAAGGTGTTATATCAGTTAATGAGAATCTAGAGCATTATTATTGTTCTAATGAAGTCTTCATTTGAAATATGAAATTGCTTAACTAGCATCTGAAAGTATCCTTGGAGTTCACTTCATTGTGATTTTGGTTTGCAGTTACTTATAAATATTGTAGCTGTCCACTTCCATTAGTCTCAATTTTTGCTTTTTTTAATGAACAGGTGAGATAATAGGCAGGGTTATTAGCAAAATGGGCAATGGGAACCAGAACTGTCAAAGCCAAAATGTGTCTATAAGGATGACTGACTTCTGCTGCTTTGCATTCTAAATAAACATTGTAATCTTAGGAATGGAGAAAAGCATAGGATAGACCTGTGGAAAAGTGGATCTAGACCTCCCTGTAATGGTTCCACAGAAGAAGGCTTAAGGGAAAAAATGTTGCTATACTAGGTGTTGGCTGAGGACACAAAGGTTGCAGCATGGCTTTCCAAGGAAAAGAAAAGCTGAGGAACCAATCATATGGCATCAGAACACAAAAACAGGTTAACACCTAGAGAGCTGACCCCCCTGGGAATCTAGTTTTGCAGTCAGAAAGATTTTGGTCCATTCTAATACTCTCATTGTCTTCAAATAAATAGTAAGTTGTGCCTTATAAGGGAATGTCATAGCAGTCAATGTTGTTACTTCACAGATGCAAGGTACAGAGTTTGATTCTGATCTCTGTTTATTGGCTAGGCTTGTTATAGTCTGCAAACCGATAGCCTAGTATATCCCTATAAACCTATAAACATGTTGATACACCAAACCATTATCACATTGCTGTTATGGTTTGGTGTATCAACATGTTTATAGGTTTATAGGGATGTTGATACACCAAACCATTATCACATTGCTGTTATGGAGGACTATCATACCTGGTGGTAGGTTATCCTTCCTGAGAGGTTTAGAGGGTAAGAAAAAATGTCATCGTTTATAAACATGCTAACCCGTGTTTGTGACCATACAACTTGGGCAATCTGCCCTTTACAATGGTCCTCAGCCTAGGATTAAAGCATCTGTGATGACAGCTGGTAGAAAGGTAGGGATTATAAATGGATTACAAGTTATGATATGCTGAGCGCACTACCACCATCTGAGATAAATTAACAAACTTCAGAACTTCTTATGTGAATAGCCATATGACTTGAAACTTAAGATCTCTGAACTCAGAGGGCCTATTGAAGAATTTTTATATAAATTAGTTTATAGGTCACATTAAGTATTTGTTGCCATTTGCCCCAAAGTTCCAAGGTAAAAAACTGCTGTGATTTTTTAAGATCGAACAATCTGATGAAAATGGGATTGAATAGGCAGGATCCTGTTCATGGGTTAAGAGGCTTTGCATTCTACAGTGTCCAGACTACAGCCTGCAATCACCAGCAGCTGAAATGGTTCCAACTGAGAGTTTGCAATATTCACTAGTATTGCTAAGTATTGAAGTTGTATAGTCAGGGAATCCTGAACAGATGTAATTCTGCTCAAGGAGGGAGAAACAAGGAGATTAATGGATCCTATGTGGAGATAAGTATGTCAGAAGTCTACAGAGAACATACAATCTTCTTCTGACAGACATGAAAAGATGTACTACACCATAACCATCCAAAAAGTTACTATTGGAATAAATTGGATTTCATTGCCCATGTTGAGACTAAACTTGAAGTTCCTTTTTTTGGTGGGTTGGTATTAAAAAGAACCTGGAGAAATATCCACGTGTTTTTTGGTTTGAAAGAACCTCGTTGGCAGCTCTTTTTCCTTGAAGGATCAAAACATCTATTCTTGCTGCAGGGTTTTCATGGGGTAGGATGCTAGGCAAGGGTAGCGAGTGGGGTTGGGGAACTATCTGTAATGGACTAGTACATCCCCTGTAGTTATTGTCTCTGTTCACTTGTCCATGCAGGCAGATAAAGGGACAGATAGTCTCTAACTGCCAACTAATAGCCTCTAATGGCCTACACAGTGAGACTGATGGGTAAGACCTCATGCATTAGGCAACTGTTCCTCCAAGGAGAGCAGTAACATCCTTGCTATTTATCTGTACTTCATGGAGGGTGATCATTCTGGAAATTGCCAAGAAAGTGGTTCCTCCCAAATCTTGGATTTTATTCTAATTGTCTGAGTCTAAACCAGTGTTGATATGGACTATGTAACATCCCTGAAAAGGGCTGTTGCATGGTCTGAAACTTGATGCCAAGAGCAGTTAAGGTTCTTCTTCTTTCCTTTTTTTTTCATATTCACCAGGTGAATATATACAACTGGTGTAACAGATGTGCATCTGTCAAAGGATATGTTTAAGAAGGTTGCCTTGGTATCTTTGTCAAAATATGTTAACTAGGACTAAGTATAATGGAGTATAGCTATGCCAGTGCTAAAGATCTGGTCATATCATCAGCATATCATCAGCAGAGTTATAAGCTGGTCTTAGGCTGGGGATTGAGACAGAAGGGATGACTGCCAGATGCAAATGTAATTTTTACTTTAATGGTCTGTTTAGCAACTGGCCCAGAGACTTTGCATTTCATCTGTTAACTCTCTGGAATTCATAATACATATGCAGGTTAAAGCCCTCAGAATAATAGCAGGGGATAAATAAATCCAATGTTTTTACCTGTCCATAGCTCTGGATTCCTTATTGAGGTTAAAGAGTTTGGCTCTGGGGTTGCTTTTTTAATGGCAGCCCCACCACCACAATTGAATTCGGTGTCTCAGCCAAATGCAAGCATTCCGGTGCTTAGGTTGCTGGAAGACTCTGTCTAGTCTCCTTGGAATGGGAAATGCAGCATCAGGAATGTTCCCAGTCACAGACATAGCCAGTTTTTCTATTCTCCTGATAGGTGGGATTATTTAGGAAGATGATTAAGGATCCATGAAAGACTACTGAAAACCCTTTAACAGAGACCATGCAAGGTTAGCAGACTACCACCCCCCCAAAATCTTGTCTGATCATCTTTAAAATAACTCCCTGCCTGGGATTATCTGGTGTGATGGAGAAGTCTCTGCAGTCTGCATCATCAGTGTCTGGTTTGGTTGACTTTATAGGTTTATGCTTCTTCTTGCTGGTGTGTTTCTTGCCGGCTATCTGATGTGACTGGTCAAAGGCGGACAACAAAATGCTGTAATGACAACAGGTCGCTGAGAAAAGCTACAAAAGGCATTGGAGTCCCAGTTCCGATGTCTGAGAGAAAGAATTGCCAAGGGCTCAAACAGCACTTTCTGTGATTTATTTTAAAAACAGTATCAGAGTCAATGCAGATGGCATGGGGGTGCATGCAAAAATGTGAGTATTGATGGCACTAACAACAGCAGTGAAGAAAGACTCAACATTAACTGAACTGGCATCAAAGACAGAAAATCTAACATGTACAATATTAGTATCACCACTGAAGACATCTGCCCTGAGCTTTGATGCTGTAGGGTCAGTCCTCAAACCTGGGACCGTCAAGCCCACTCATGCTGATGTCACAGACATCAACGGCATTATTCATTTATCAGCATCACAACTGTCAATGTCAGGAGGTCTTTCTCAACAGCAGAGACCACAATCTACACTGACAGGTACTCCCGTGTTATCACTGACGTCACGTGGGTCAGAGCTGGCCTTATCAAAACTCACCCCTGTAAACTTACCTGTTTTGTCTTCTTGAGAAGCGAGAGGGGGTACAGAATAAGGGTGAGCATTAGCAAAGCATAAATTGCCTTGTGACTTAGCTGCACTGTATTTACCCTGATGGTACAATTTTATGATCCTAAACACTGATGATGCTTATCTCATGAATGGAACTTGCTACCACACCTACCTTTTATATTATACTATTGTCATTTTAATCAAATTCTAATGCTAAGATCAACTAGTGGCAAACATTGTTCTGCATTAGGAAATATCAACTGAATGCAGATAACTTCAGGACCAAACAGCAATTAAAAAAAACAGAAAAGGAGAAAAAAACTTTGTGGCTTTGATTTTTTTCTTGTCAGAAAAAACATAAAGGAAAAAAAATAATCAAAAGTGTATCCCTAGAGCCACGGACAAGCAAAACATTGCACTCTAAGAGAAAGAAACATAGATAGTGCCAAAGAAATGTGTTGAAAAAGCCAGAAATTAGAAAGAATACCAATTGGATTAAGAATAGTAGAAGTTATTGAAGATCTATGCTGGGGGGTACCAAAACAGAGACTGTACCTAATATTTGTAAAAAAAAAACTTGAATAAAGAAGCAGGAATGTCAGTGACGTACTTACAATAATATTAGAGCTGGTTAAGTATATCCATCCTCAATGACCAGCAGGACTAAACTTGCTTGTCTTAGCTCAGCATTTGAAATTTTTCCAGATACTAGCCCCCCCCCCCACCTTTTACCTTAATACTCTACAAATAAGCTTCTCCTCCAGACCTCTGTTATGCCACACTAAGGTGGATTATGTGAATAAATACAACACTGAGTAACCTTCCCGCAGATTATATCTGCACTGAGAGAGTGGTGGAGGGTTTGTATGTTAAATAGGATGGTTCCGCTCGTCAACATCTAATGTTATGCAAAGTATGCACACCTCTTAACTGTTATGCTTTAGACATAACAATGGGATTTGGGCCCTCAGATTTACATTTGCTCCTCCAAGATTTGCTGTTGTTCCTCATTAAGTAAAACCTATACAAGAGAACATTGTTTATTAGCTAAATAAACTAAGTTGAAAAAAGTTTCCCTGTCACTAACTATATGGGGGCTAGAAAAAAAAGACCTTCTATTGTGAAAAATAAGACTGTGCTCTTCTTTCTGACCCTGTACTATGAATTTTAAAGGCCAGAGCTACAATGTTACTGTTCAGAGTTGAGAGGAATAAATACATACATTTTTTTAAGTACATAACTATTGTATATGGGTATATGAGCTGATGCAATCCATCCTGTTAATCAACATAGCAGTGTCCCAAGCTTATCCGCTTGGTTTAATTTCTCCAAGTGTTTTAGGTTTCTAATACCATGATGGACGTGAACCCCATTCCTAAGTCAGGGCATGATTAGAGTTCAAGAAATTAGCATTGTTTCAGTCTTTTATGTTTTCCAGGACTGCTCTTCCCAGCACTCACACTGTGCCCAGAATTGCTTCCTTTTGTCACTTATATGGGAGGGGGGTTAAAAGTATTGGTAAAACATTTAAGTATGATTGTAAACTGTTTTGTTAATCTTGTTACTTCTACTACTACTGGAACTGTATGGGTGTCTCTCTGCCACACTGGTTTCATTTCTGCTTGCTAATCCTGGTATATTATGATTTTGTGTCTCTTTATACATAAGACACTGTAATTACTTGCTGTAGCAATTTCAATAATCAATGCTACTTTTGCCATTTTTCATGGACTACTATATCTGCTTTTGAACTGTTGACAATGGGTGGTGTCGTGATATAAGCTTCATTATCTCTATAAATCTTTATGATTTATGTTTCCAATGCTTCTGTGTTGCTTCTATATTGTAGTATTTACAAAGTCTCCAATGTATCAGTCTTACCACGTTACTATACTTTCCAGTATACATGCCTGCTGCCATTGGTGCTTCACACCCTGCAGCAACAAGGTGTGTGACAGTTTCCAATTTTTCTTTACAGAACATGTACTTGTCTGTTTCTCCAACATTTTCAATTTCAATGGACTTTGTAAACAATCATGGGCCAAAATTATTATTTTTTCATCTTTTAGTTTCATTTAATCTCTCCTTAACCATTTCAGAATCAAACTTTGGCTAACGTAGTTATTCCAGAAGATTTCTGTATTTGCTGCAATATTTGTGTTTTTTTCTATATTTTATCCTTATCATTTGATGCCGTTTCTTATATTCTTACTTTTGCTTTTGGAATATTTTGTTGATGTCTGATTTTTGTCTACTTCTAGTCTGATTTCTATTCCTACTTGATTCTGGAATGCTTCCAACAAACTAAACAAAATGCCATCTTAGACTTCTCCTCCTGTATAAGCCTAAAATATGTTTGTATCTGATCAGATCAGCAGATACACACTCAATCCAACAATGGCAGATTTATACAGGAAGTCAGATTCTAGGAGACATATACCTACTTCAGAGTGAGAAATATACATCTTGGTATACACTGCTATTTATATATCATTTGATAAGTATGAAACATTTTTTTCTTGTTTTTGTGTCCAATTATTCAATAACTTTTGGGGCAAGCTAAGTTAGAACAGGAAGCATAAATTGAGTTATGGCTTGAACATTATTCCTAAATTTCAAGGCAGTTTCAAATTTAATTTTAATCTTCTGAAGTATTCTATACTGAGCTTTATTCTCACTTGTTATTATTTTACTGCAGAGCCTTAAATATTTAAACTTTCTCTACTGCTCAAGTTCTGTTATAACCTTCCAGGTTGACATTTTATTGGTGCTGCAGGTTTCGTTTTTCAAATTTTGTTTTGGCACATTTATCATGACCAAATATCATTCTTACATCACCTGGAAACGTTTTAACCATTTGCAGTTGTGCTTTCAACTCCTTATCTGATAAACTATACAGTTTAAGTCATCCTCAAAAAGTACATGGGAAGTCTATAGGAGCCAAATTGTATCCATAGTCTAATATTTTAAACAGCTTAATGGGTTAAGGACAAGACAAAACAGCAGTGGTGACAAAGAATCACCTTAAAATACCCCCTATGAATTCTTATCCCTGGAACAATAATTTTAATTGACCCTTTTTCATTGGTTAGCTGCAAAGTGGTTTGCCACTGTTTCGTGGTCGCTGGAATGTAACAGATCAGTGCAAAGTATACCTTATAGATCTGTAAGCTTTCCATTAGCCATGAATATGGGATGTTGTTGAAGGTTTTTTTTAAATCTACCCATGCATATTTAAATTCTCCCCCATTTTACAAGTCTCTATTATGGCTTATTTAGAAACAAATTATCTTTTGTTCCCCATGACTTTTATATTACTTTTCTGTTCTATTCCCATAATTAAATATTTTTTTCTGAATGATCATAACCTCTGCCTGCATCATTTCCAGTTTGTAATTTGTACATTTTTAGAAGTCAAGTTCTTTAGTTCTTAGTTTGGCTTGCAGATTCTCTCTTAAGTAGGAGTATCATTTTTCCTGCTGTTAATCAGACTGGTGTCCATTTAGGGTGTGCTTATAAGTAATTCTTATTTAGGGCTATCTTTGTGTGAAAATGTTTGTACCTTTAACCAAAAGTTAGGTATTCCATCTGGGCCAAGGGTTTTCCATTTAGAAGCTTTTCTAAATTTTGTTTCAATTTCTCTGGCTATTACTTAATGCCATTTCATATCCTCTTCATCAAAGCTCCTTACTGTTTCTTTAAGATTGTTCTATCCTTTCAAAATGTCTTAATAAATACTTCTCTTAAATGTACTCACTTCTTTTTTATTTTTATAGTGGTGTTACTTTTGTTTGTTGCCTAGTTCCCCATAAAACTTTTTGGGGTCATTAATGAATTGCTTATTCTCGATTTGTCCTTTATATTTATCTGTAGAGCTTCTAAATATTTTTGATTGTGCTTATATATTTTTTTTCATTTATTATTCGAAATAGTACATGATAAATCCTGTTCTGTTTTGATCTGTGCTTCTTTTGCCATAACTATCTTTCTAAGGATTCTTGATGATCTAATCCCTTTTCTATATTTTTCTAAGAGTGATACTTCTTGTCTTAGTTGCTTTACAGTTTTCTCTGTTTAGTGTTTGCCTTAATTGCTTTACAGTTTTATGTGTGTAGTGCTAACATGGTGGCATTCTGCTTGTTCCCTTCTTTTCATTTGTTACTCTACATTTTTTTTGGGTACTTACGTATTATCGCAACCAGATTGTGAAGTTGCTCTAATTACTTTTGTTACAGGGAATGTAGTGTATCCTGCACTGGCAAGGGCTGTGTAAAGTCAAAATTACTTGTATCACTTCAGCTCTGTGAAAGGGACAGGAATAACAGCCAAATTATTCCTTCCCGGTGACGTCCTTTACCCCGTAAGTGAATGTAAAATGAACCTGACTGCCGCTACACATAAGGTTTGTGTATTTCATTAATTACTGACTTCCATCCTCCGATCGTCCCAGTGACTTGGCACACAGTCACACATTTTATGAGGGCCATACCGATAATATGTGTCACAAAGCTGGACATTGTGTGGAAAGCTGGTCAGTTTTCAGGTATGTATGGGTGGAATGGCAGTGACACACAAGTGCGAAATCCTTATACTAGAGCAATCATTCGCAGTCGGAAGAAAGACAACCGTTCTGTGGAACAGGCTGTTTAATTCATTACTCCGGGAATATCATCATTACTTGTCACAAACTGAAAACAGACATGCCAATTTTCCCTTTTACATTCATCTTTCAGCTGTAAGTGAAGGGAACCTTTGCCAATTAAGTCACACTGAGATACATTCATCTCAACATGGTGCTGCATGTAATGTAGTGGAAACGTAAAATAATGGGAACACAACTTGCTAAAAATCTGGGTACATTGCAAATACTTATACAGTTTGCGATTGACACAATAACGTGAAATACTTTTCTCGACACCTGAGCACCACATGAGAACTTGGCACTTAGGTATTATCGGTTAGAAATCTGGTTGCGATAATACGTAAGTACCTTTCTTTGTAACACTGTGTCTATTAGTTTATGTGCACAGTAATATATCCTGTTTATTTTGGTTAAATCTCACAAATTTCTCAAATGTTCTGATTACTGTGTTCATCTGTTTTATCAGTCTTCTAATAGTTTTGGTATTATTTACTTTCTGTAATCTATTTCTTTCATCTCCATTAAAACAAGTGGGTCTTCCTTTAGAATCTAAATGGCAAGAAGCTATGTCTTAAAAAGTCTACTTCTGGCATGCGTACCCAAATATTAGGTTTTGAAACAAAGAAACATATTCTCCACAGTCCGTAAGTCTCGGTCTTTAATAATCGTCTACTGTTGCAGCACTCCCAACACATAAGCACACACATTCACACTAAAATCCCCAACATTTAAAAAATTACATTGTGCCCACTTGATTTGCCAGTATTGATGACCAGCCAAAGCTATGCTTACTGTTGTTCAATCTACCACTGCTTAGAACCCACCAATGAAAAAACAGTACTAGGTGCTTTTTTGTTTGTCTGAAAAAACAATACAACTTTATATACTACAGTCCCACATAGTCAGTCCACTACTGACCCATTACCCTAGGCTGCTGTCTCAGTCTTACTCCCTGGAACTGCATTACTTTGGATGATTACTTTTATTTCCTAAGCAAAAGACACAAATTGGAAGATGAGGCAAAAATCCAGACATTCTTTGAAAATCCATACAGTTAAGAGGTATGAGTTCATATTCAATACAACACTCTCCCTGTCAGGAAAGCCGCAATTTAATGAAAGTGTACTCTTAATGTATGATGTATTTGTGAGCTAACTTGTTTGTGTTCATTAGGTAGACTGATCATTGTTAGCCTCTTTGAGTATGCATCTCTCTCTGTCATGCACACATATACACACATACACACACACACACTGTTCTTCTACTTTCACGCACACAATTCTGCTTTCATGCATGCACTCACTCACTCCGTACTTACCTATTAACACAGGTAATTGCTGCCCCTTTCAAAGGCAACAGTGGCCAATCCATGCATGAGTCCCTTTTCAGCGAGAACACACACACGCACACACACACACACACACACACACACACACACACACACACACACACACACACACACACACACACACTGATTGTTCGGTGCAAAATAATGGCGTAAACACACTGACCTTTTTTTTGGCTCAAAAACAAAACTAGAAGGGTGCTTTGGTGCATGCACGCACTGACATTAGCATTACAGATCATAGGAGTGAAAAATACAAAACAAAAAAAGTGTTTTGGGGCATACGTACATCGATGGTGCAGTTAGAGGTTGAGGGCCGCATGGAAGAGCTCTGAGGGTCGCATGCGGCCCGCGGGCCGCAGGTTGGACACATCTACTTTAGATCATTTTGTTTAACATTTTCTGTGAGTATTTCAGAGTAAGTTCCAAAACATCTTCCTGTGACATATCCTATTCACATGCACTATGCTTCATCTGCTGCACCTTCATATAATGACCCATTGGCCTATCTCTCCATAACATTACTTGTGTCAGAGTTGTCATTGCTTCTTCCTCCTTCCATTGCTGTGCAAACTCAACTGGTGAGTGGTGATGTTCATGGAAATGTACCAGTATAACTGTTGTCTTGAAGGAATAACTAGAGCTACAGATCACGTATAACTTGTAACTTGCTGTGAAAGTATACAGTGATGGCCATGTGGTTGCTGCACAGATATAATCCAAGGATACATTTCCAAAAAAAGGCTTGCTGAGTAGCCTCTGCTCTTGTTGGGTGAGATATAGGTACAGAAGACAAAGATTTATATTATTTGTAACTATATAATTAAATACAGACAATATACCATCTGGGCAAAGTAATTTTAGAGAATTTAGAGCCCAAATTATTTTTAGAAAATGATGCAAACAATTGAGAATCCTTTGTTACAGATTTAATTCTGTCCAGATAAAGTCTGAGCTGTATGTTTACATCCATGCAATACAACAAGATATTTGCCTTTGCTAGAGTAATTTGAAAAGAACACAGTTGGATTAGTGGAATGACTGAGCTTCATCTCAGTGGCTACCTTAGGCATAAATGAAGGATTAGCTTGTATAGACACTGTATCATTATGGAATACTTATTTTAGAGGTTTGAAACAAAACTTCCATTTCTGAAATTCTTCCAGCTAAAGTAATGTCCACAAGAAAAAATAATTTTCTCCATTACAAATTTCAGGTCTGCAGTAGTAGCTGGTTTAACTAGAGGGAATGTCAACTTCTTTAAACCAAAGTATGCATCCCATGCAAATATAAGAGCCTTTGTAGGAAGAGATGAGATGACAATAGCTTCTTTAAGAAGAGGCTTTCAAAGTTTATAGGAAGAAGATGACACTAAGTCAGAAAATGGATAAAAGTTACAAATTGCTGCAATGTGCATCTTATTAGGAAAAACAACTCAATGTCATAACATCTATAAGAGGTAGTTTAAAACTGTTGTAACTGGACTGGGACAAGGATCAGTAATAGAAGAATAACTCAATAGCATATATTTATAAAAGGAAATCTAAAACTGCTGACAATAGACCAGTAAAATGATCCAAATATTTACAAGCAGTCCATATAGAGAAATGTGTCCATTTACTTTTGCCTGTACTTCTAGTAATGGGCCTCAAGGCAAAACAGAGCATTTGAACTAAACTATCAGGGAAAGAAGAGGACACATGCAGCAAAGACTTTTAGAGCATTAAAAGAAGTGGAATAACCTACATAGAGAGAGTGGAGGTCTGAGTGACACCAACTTGATGTTTTTTTTTGGCAGTAATTGGAAGATTGACAGGGGTAAAGGTTTTTCCAGAAGATGAGGCTAAGGCAGGGGCAATATATTTGTTGAGGCCAGAATAGGTCTCTGAGAATGACATCAGCTTTAATCAGACTGTTTTTATGAAGGAATTTCAGAACAGAGAGAAATGGAAAAAGTGTAAAGCACCCTGGAGTCCAGTACAAATAATAGCATCCAGGAAAAGGGATAAAGGATGAGAAGTTTCAACATTTGGCATTGATTAATGATGGGCACAGGCTGCAGCAAAGTTTCCATCAATAAGGAAAGATCTTCTGTGCTGCTAACTGGCTAAGTGACCACTTATGTAGCATCAGTAAACAATGACTGGACCTATATACAAGGGAGCTGGCCTCCATAGTAATACAGCTGGCAATCAGAAAGTGATTAGTAGACATAGTGCATTCCTATGCCCTCATCAGATCATGATGGGGTGTGGTGAGTCAGTTCTGTCCTGTTTATTTATGTACCAATCTAATGTCATGCTGTTGACAGGGATGGCAATAGCACCTTGATGCAAGCAATCCTGAAAGGCTTGCAGTGTTGGAAGAACTTCCTTCCTGTCTAAAATGTCATTGTTCAGAGTGGCCTCCACCTGTAATCATAATCATACTCATACTGTCTGCACTTTAAAATGGCCTCCCACTACAGGGCACTTGAATCCATGGTGACAGCCACTATATGGCTGGGAACTCAGAAGAGAATACCCAGAGTTAGGTTTGGTGTGTATGGGTTCACCATTTCAGTTGACACTTGCAAGCCTCAGATACCATTATGTAGTGCATCATGGGATTTGTCAGCTAAATTCATCATTATCAACCCCCTTTTCCCCATTTTCTACATGGAGTCAGGGTGTTATGTCAACTGTTGCCATGTTTCCCGAGTCATGCCTGACTGTCACAGGTCTTCTCTTACACAATCCATCTATCTCTTTGCTGAATGCCCTCATTTCCTCTTGCCTTCTTCCCTTCTAATCTAAATCTTCTCCACCAGATTGTCTTCTGCTTTCATTCACGTGTGCCTGAAGCACCATTATCTGTTTTCTTTGACCTTTTCTGGAATTAGAGCTACTTGGGTTTCTGCTATGATGTCCTCATTTGTTTATCTGTTCTTCAGTGTGTATCCAAATACCTCTCTCAGGTACTTCAACTCCATCACCTCAAACTTCCTCTGCTGCTCTATATTTACTGCCCGGGTTTCTGTACCATACTGTTCAGTACTGCTTTGTACACCTTACTTTTCATTTTTTTTAAGTTCTTCCCTCTTACCCTACCCCTAATATTCTGTGACAGTTGGCTTAAGCTGCTCTGATTCTAACTTAAACTTATTCCACTGGTTTCCCTTCTGACGTTGTCACCTCACAGCAAGAGGCTCTCTGGTTTGATTCTCGGCTGGAGTGCCTTCTATGTGGAATCTGCATGCCCTCCCTGCATTCATGTGGGTTTCCTCTGGGTATTCTGGTTTCCTCCCACATTCCAAAGACATGCATTTGGAGCATTTCTCCCCAGGTCTCTACTGAAATTGGTTCTGTACTAGTCAGACTTTCCCAGTAAACAAATGTTAAATATATATATATATATATATATATATATATATATATATATATATATAGAGAGAGAGAGAGAGAGAGATCTCGGTTTTTAACTTATTCTTATTTCTCCATTTACTGCCATTACAACTGTCTTATCTGTACTCAGTTTCATACCATATCCATACCATATTCCATTCCCCTTATCCTCTGTTGAAGTTTTTGCTCAGAGTATGCTTGTAATGCTATATTATCTGCATACAGCAACTTTGGTAATCTGTCCCCCCGTCTTTTTGCTAATGTAGTCCATCACCAGTACGAACAGCAGTGGGGTCAGAGCTGAACCCTGATGCACACCTAATTTCCCTCTGTGAGACTGAACACTGTATGTACTGGAGCCATTGATGCCTTGTACACAGTCTGTACTAATACTACCAATGCTTTTGAAACTTCAAACTACTGCAGGACTGACCAAATTAGCTTTCTTGGGACCTTGTCATATACTTTCTCCCACTCTATGAATGCCCAATTGAACGTTCTTCATCTCTAACTTCTTCTTAACTATTTGTCTTTATGAACACATTGGGTCAGTTGTCCTGCATCCTAGTCTGAATATGAGCTACTCATCTCCCATATTACTTTCTACTATTATGTATATTTGATTATGAATCAGCCTTTCCAGAGCTGTCATGCAGTGTGAAAGGAGTTTGATACCTTTGTATTGTCAACATTGGTGAATGTCCCCTTTGTTCTTGCACACTGGCAATGGTATGATTATTCTCCAGTCTTCTGGGATATGCTTGTTTCTTCATGATATGAGTACCATCAGGAGCCATTTCTCCCCCATCTCACCTAACATCTAGATCATATCTGCTGAAACAAGGAAAGGGTGAGCTTAATAATCTGAATCACCATGCTCTATAAACGAAGGGCCCTGTCTGATTGAAGACATGACTTGCAGGATAGTTCCCAGTGGGTACCCTATGAATATGATTGATTGGGAGGGCTCCTTCTGTGAGTTTTCAGTATTCATTCTGATTCCCAAAGACAGGAAGACAGGCAGGTGAGGCTCCCTCATAGAACTAGACTGTTTCTATGTTGGAGCAGCCAGGAGTCAGTCATCTTAGTAAGTGAACCCCCCCCTTCCACTTTCTGGTTCACTTCAACTACAAATGTGCATTGTTGAACACCCCAGGTTGGAGGTGGGACCAAATGGAAGGGTCTGGGACATGAAATGTCTATCTGTAATTTGAAAGTGTAGAAATTGCCATGCATCCTCGGAAATCTTAATGTGAGGTGATGATTCTAGTAGGTCAAAAGAGGTCATCAATTCTCCTTCATATTGACATGGAAAGTTGGACTGTACCATGGCCATACAAAAGGATCACTGGGAACATATTTCTTTAGCCTCCTCAAATTCTATACATGCCTAAGCACCATTATTTGTTGGGAACTAAAAAATAAGTAGGATTTAAAATCACATCTGAACTAAAGAGGCCTTAGCATAAAAAAATATCCTTTCTGGTCTGGTGGGACCTATAACCACTTTTATTGCCACACTCTTTGAACAGATTGATATATATGGCCAAGTAAGAGAGTAGCACTGGAGTGAGATGTGAAGATGTGAAAGAGAAAGGATGCAACCTCATGGTTCACTTTTCTTGTGTGATGCCTAATCATGCATTTGAGTGGAAGATAGTTGACTTCCGATTGCCTCCAGACTGGGATAGTAGGTCAAGATGTCAGGGGTTAGACTACTAACTCCCCAAGGATAATGACAGTACCTCTGCAATTGGCCATTATCCCCATCTTTGTACTGATGAGTATTCAAAAATGTTCCATGGCCATGACTGTTCTTTGCAGATCTGTGATCACTGTGCTGGTAGTAGGGATGTCAAAAAACAAGCCTGAAGAGGCCTCCAATGTAAATAAAATGTACATTGAGAGGCTAAAATGTATCACCAATAGCTGTGAGTGCCCTGCCCTCCTTTTTCCATTTTCTCCAGCTTGCTTTTATTAAAGGGACAAGAAATGAAGACCCATAAAAAAGAGGTGTTCAGGAAGATTGACAGCATATCATTGATGAAATCTGTAAAATGAAGCCAGCATAAAAGCCGAGGAGAGTGCCAATCCATGGAATTTTGAGAGAGTTTCATGTTAAGGATTTCAAGAGATGTCATGGGTGCTGTCTGAGACTGCAGCCCACTGACCACACGTATCATAGACTGTGCCATTCCATCTGCCAGCTCTTGTTGGAATCATAATATGAAATGATCAGTTAAATGGGGAAGATGAGTAAATTTGCTTCCCAAAAATGCCCATGGCCCTAGATACTGAGGGATGAACAACAGGGCTTTGTGGAGCAGCAGCTCATTAAAGGTTTGCCACAGGAGCAATGGGATCTGGCTTGGTCATCCTTACCCAACAGATACTTTGGGAGGCTGGAGGATCTGGACTGTCATCCTCACTCAGTACAGATGCCACAGGATTTCCCCATGTTGACTTTACAAAAAGGTACTCTATTTTGCTTATTGGGCATCACCCAGGAAAAAAGGTGAGTGGACTTAGGTTCATCAATGGGGGTAGTAGTTACTTCCCTAATTCTCATCTATATCTGGTATGTGAGACTATGAAGAGAAGTACATGTTTATTTATTATTTATTTGCATTTGTTGACCGGGATAGTCCACTGGGTCGAGATGGCCCATTTTCAGTGGAGGCCCGGGGAGAAAAGCTCCAGAAGAACATATGTCTCATAAAGCTCCACAAGAACATATTTTACATTACATGATAATATTTACATATGTGTATGGTTACATCATGTTACTTAATGAACAGTATTTAAAGCAATGCAACAGGATAAACCAGGTTGACAGAGAGAAAGCTGAATTAGTTACATGTTTAACAGAACAAAAAAAAGTGGGCAGGAAGACAGTCGGTTGAGAAGTATTTAGGTAGGAGCATGAGAGGGATATTCCCATTTGGAAGATAGATATATGAAGAGCTGGCTTTTGAAGTTATTATGGTTAGGTATGTTGCGTAGGTGGAAAGGAAGAGAGTTCCAGAGTTTGGCTATTGTGAAGGATAGTAGTAGTTAGCCTGGGGGATGAGAGGGTTTGCGTACTTGAAGCAGATTTTGGTTCTCTGATCTTAGGGAGTGGGGGGGGGAGTGTAGGGTGTTAGTGATGTGACTAGGGATGGACAGTCAGAAGGTTTGAAGATGAGCGTGTGAGTATTAGTGACTTGTAAGTATCTAAGGTAGTTGGGGAGTTCTAACCATTTCAGGTTGAGTAGTGAGTGGCAGTGATGGGATGAACTTTTGGAGTTAGTAGCGAATTTGCTAATTTTGTGATAGCCGGCTTCTAATTTGGAGAGCAGGCCTAGCTGGAGATTGGTAAATATTGGAGTACCGTACATGAGGGATGGGAGGAGGAAGGTAGTTGCAAGTGTTTGCTGGGTGGAGGGGCTGAGGTAGCGATTCTGCCTGTATAGGAGACCTATCTTCTGATGGTTTTTTTTGATGGTGGAGTATATGTGAAAGTCAAACTTTAGGTTTTCATCAATAATGATTCCTAGCAGTTTGGTTGAGGGGACTATTTCTAGTGGAGTTTTATTGTGACATGTAATGCAGAACAGAATTTTATCTAAAGTGGAACATCTCGTAGGGGTAAAGATCATTAGTTTTGTTTTGGAGGCATTTAGGGCAAGGTGATTGGCTTTCATCCAAGATTCTGTTTTGGAGAAGGCAGGCTGGGTTTTTATTAGTAGTTCGGTGGGGGAGGTGGCAGAGGAGATGATGGTGGAGTTGTCTGCATATTGGATGATGGAGGCATTGGGGATGGAGAGGTGGAAATTGTTGACAAATATGTTAAAGAGTAGAGGACCAAGAACAGAGCCTTGAGGGACTCCGGTGCATGTGGGTAGGAAAGGAGAGGTAGATTTCTTCCACTGGACGGCTTGTTGATGGTTAGATAGGTAGCTGGTGAACGAAGCAAGGGTGGAGGGAGAGAGATGTAAGGATGAGAGCTGGGACAGAAGTAGAGGATTTGAGATGGTGTTGAATGCTTTTGAAAGGTCTAAGAAAAGTGACGATACATAATTGCCCTTATCATATGCAAGGTTGATGGTCTCTAGAAAGGAAAGGAGGGCAGTGATGGTACTGTGGCCGGGGCAGAAGTCATGTTGGGTGTGGGAGAGAAGTTTGTTTAGGTTGTGATATTGCATGAATTGGGCATGGATGTTTTTTTCAAGTATTTTTGAGAGGGGGGAAGAGTATGGTTATAGGTCTGAAGTTGGTTGTATCTATGTTTTTACCACCTTTATGAAGAGGAATGATGTATGCATGGTGCCAGTTGGTAGGGACGTATGATTCTTGCATAGATCTGTTTATTAGAATAGATACAAGGTAGGCAATGGTTTCAGCTGAGACTTTGAGGAAGAAGGGTGGTAGATTGTCTGGTGCATTACGACAGGGTTTTAGCTTGATGAGAAGTCTTTTTATTGTTTGTAGGGATGGGTTTGAGGGTAAAGGGGAGGAAGAAGGAGGGTTAGAGGGAGGATGGTTGCTGTTGGGGGAGTGCAGGAGGAGTGCTGAGGGAAGGAGGACGATAGTTTGGCAATAATATCAATGAAGAAATGGTTGTAATTACTGGCAGTTTGCAGATCTGAGAGAGTGGGGTCTGGGCATGGGTTGCTTTTATTGCCTGGGTGAAGGATGGAGGACACGGAGCTCCAAAATCTTTTTGGATTGATGGTCAAACAGAGCGCCTTTTTGGCCCTCTTCAAAAGGAACCTTGATGATCGGATGGGAGATAGGAAATTCACCTCGGGGATCATGTCAGTCGCCCTGCTAGACAGGGGTCCAGAGAAATAAATATTGTGGGAAGAAATATCCAGGGAATTGTTATGACTAGGCTTGTATAGGCCCTAGGGCCAATAGCCTAGTACCAACCTATGAACTTATGAGTGAATGGATTGGAGGGTATTGTAGTAGTTTTTGCGGTCTTTGGTTAACAGTTTTTTGGCTAAGTTACATAGTTGTTTAAATTCTAGGAGGGAGCTGGTTGTGTTTTGTTTTTGGTATTGTTTCCATTGTTTGTCATGCTGATGCATGATGTTTCTAGTTTCATGGGATAGCCAGGGGCATGGATTTGATTTGATTCTTTTGTATCTTAGGGGCCGCCTGTTGATTTAGGATGGTTAGGAATGTATTGTTAAAATATGATAAAGCATCGTCAAGTGGGAGAGTTTTTAAGGGTGACCAGTCTATATGTTTAAGGCATTCTGTGAGTGTGTGTGGGTTGTAGGAGGTTAAGTTGCGGGTTAGGATATATTGGTGATGTTTTAGGGAGGTGGGGGATATGCGGTCAGTGAAGGCAGGTAGGTGGTCGCTGAGTGGATCTGGTAGAAGACTAGCTTGAGAGGCAAGTTGAGGGCGGGTAGTGAGTATCCAGTCTATGATGGTACCAGAGGTTCTATCTTTGTTGGGCCTGGTTGGAAGGTTTATGAGTTGGGTGAAGTTGTAGAGATTGATTGACTGGGATGGGGTGCTCGAGTTGATGGATGCCCAGTTGATGTTTACATCGCCAAGGATATAGGTTTCGAGTATTATATTGGAGTTAAACCAGGATAATATGTCTTCTAGTGTTTTTCTGTTATTGCCTGGAGGGATCTAGATAGAGCAGATGCATAATGATTTGCAGGTATTAAGCTTTAAATACCCTATTGTTATTTTGGCATTGGAGAAGGTGGGGATGGAGTTGGTGTATTGAGTTAGAGTATGGGTGGATGGATAGATAATAGCGACACCACCACCTTTTCTCTGGGTCCTATCATTGCGGAGGATTTTGTAGCCAGGAGGAAGGATTTTGTTGTCAGAGATGGAGGGTTTAAGCCATGTCTCAGAGATGGCTATAATACCAGCTTGGTTGTGAGTAAGCCAGGCATGCAGGTTAGGGATTTTGTTTCTTAGGCTTTGTGCATTGAAGGTGGTTAGCCGGATGGTTTTGGGTTTGTGAGGTTTGGTGGGGCTGTTGCTTTGGATGCTGGCTGAGGAGGGTCCAGGATTAGGGTGGATGTCACCTGATTGAGAGAGGGAATTGAAAAAGAGGTGTTGGAGGTGATGAATGCGGAATAGGAAGGAAGGGTTGTTGAGGGGAGCTTTTTCTTTGAGGAGTTAGTATGAAAGTGGTGGAGGGGGGAATGAGTAGAGAGTATTGATGGTTTGAAATAATGGCTTGGTTTGGAGGAATATAATTCAGGTGAGATTAGGCTATAAGCTGTGGATGTGTAAGGGAGGTCAGAGATGGCGGCTTTGGGGTTTAGAGATTGGTGTGTGTTAGGGAGACTTGTAAGGAAGGTTAGATAGTAGAGGGGGATAAGAAGGCTGGTTAGTAGCAATGTGTATGTAGAGGGGGTGGCCATAGTGTATGGAGTGTGTGGGTTACGCTTGTGTTTGTGGTTGAGAGTGGCTAGTTTTTGTTGGGGGTGGGGATGGGAGTGGTTAGCTGTATGGTGGGTGTGGTGGGGAGGGGTTGGGGTGAGGATAAAAGTACAGGCACTGGGGATGGGTGGAAATTGGGGGCAAGGTATGGGAGTGGAGTGAACCCGCAGGGCGATCGGAGTGGGAAGAGACAGGTAAGAGTGGGAGCAGTAGAAAAAAACTATCAGTTAGTGGGGGCTCTTTAATGGAGCAGTGTACAGTCTAGGATGAGGTATGTTGGGGTGTGAGTTTAGTCTGATATGGGGTACAGGGCAGAGATGGGCTATCTCCTTTAATATATGCCCTTACCTTTAGGTTTGGTGTAATAAAAGATGGTAGCTTTGGTTAGGTAGTGGGACATCAAACAGGAAAGCAAGTGCTGCACTGTAGTGGGAGTCTGCTGCCACCTAGTGGAGAAATGGGGTGGGAGACAGAGATTTTAGTAGGCTTTTTATTGAAAAACTATAGGAAAAAAGAAAGCAACTGGGGGGGGGGGGGTAAAGGGCTGATGTAGGCTGCCAGAGTGCTTGCTAAGGGTAGGGTACAATGTACAATTTAATTAATCCAGTAGTGTAGGTCAGATACATACACGCTAGTTAATTCAATAATTCAGTAGGTAGTCCCAGGTAGTTGACCAGTGTAGGGGTATTCCCATTTACTTTGTTTTCTTTGTTAGGATTGAAGGGGGGGGTAAAACACCCAAGGAGTGAGCTGTAAAGAGAGAGAGAGGTAAGTTAGCGATTATAGGGTATGTGGGGATATGTAGAAAGAAGCTGAAGAAGGGGTGAGTGCAAGCGAGGGGTACAATTAGATAGAAGTTGAATAAAGAGTGCGTGTTGGTGGGGTGCAGTGAGGAAGATAGAGATGTAGAGGCAACATGTTTACATATAGGTGCTTGTAAGATGGGGGTACAGTTAAAATATACAGATGTAGGGAGTTAAAACAAGCATTTAGTACTTCACAGTCAAGCAGAGCACATGCACATGAACTATTAGGAAATGCAGACAAACACAGTAGTTCACAATCTACTTCACATTACTAATCCTTAATAACTATTTCAAGATCCATAACAGCCCTTTGAGTACATGCTGATGCTGCCGCTGTTGGCGTTCAACCTCTTTAGCTTGATGAGTTTGAGTATGCAACCTAATATAATGTCTGAAAACCCAAGGGGTTAAACGCTAGCGTAATGCAGAGCCTAATACAATGTCTGAACACTCAGGGGGTTAAATGCTAGCTTAGTGCCGAGCAAAATAATAAATAATAAAAATAAACTGCATGTAAAACTGTTTAACTAGAATGGCATTATGGAGCACATGTAGATGGTGCTGCAGTTGCCATTCAGCTCTTGTAGCAGGCTGGGTCCGGCACTATGCTAGTTAAGTATTCAATTAGGAAGAACAAGAAACTGCATGTAAGCCAGTTATACAAGAGCACCCTTATGGAGCGCATATAGATTGTGCCGCAGTTGCCGTTCAGCCCCTGTAGCTGGCTGGGTTCGGCACTATGCTAGTTGTGCATTTAAATAGAAGCCCAACAGTTGTACACCAGGCTATATCGAGTGCTGCTAGAAAAATATGTATTAGTAATATGCTTAGTGCATTCGAGGTTTAAAAAGGGTTAACACATTTATTCTATTTCACACCGCATAAATCTGTATGAACTGCAGAAGCATTCCAATCTTGTAATGTCATGAAATATGCGCAGTTATGATCTCTGCTTATGCTTTGGAAATTTACAGGGAAACATTCAATTTCTGCTAGTGTCAGGAAAATAATAATAGATGTATCACTTCTACTAATGTCATGAGATTTAAACAAAGAGTTATTGATTTTATGCTTATGCTCTGAGAAAATCCACAGCTGCAGAAGCTATTGATAATGAAGACAAAGGCTGTTTGAAAATATGAACTGCAATCAGCATTTACTTGTACCTAAGCTAGAAAAGTACCTTGAAATGTAACATATGTATTAGAGCTGCACAATTGAAGCTTGTAGTGGGCTAAAGAAAATACAGCCCCCAAGGTCAGGTTGTTTTTCTCAAATGTTTATCATAAAACCAGTCATGACAGCAGGAAATCCAAGTAACATTTTCTATGTAACATATAGTGAGTTTCAAATCTGAACATGTCAGCAGGAAATCTGAGTAACATTTGTGTAGAACAATACAGAAAGTTGTGTCTAACTATGTCAACCACAGAAAGTAACATTTTATAGAACAGTATAAGAAAAGCATACTGCCTGTTAGTAACTAGGCAAAATCCTGTATTTGCATGTTTTTGTCTCCTTGCTGCAAGTAATAAAGGTGTCATACCTGAACCTTACGTGCATTGGTCTTTGAAGTTTTTTCCTTTGACAGATTGGTCCTTCGGACCGGAAACCCTCTCTTCACCTCGGATCAGACGGGCCGAGTGGTTGAAACCATACGGGGAAGAAATCAAATCAGTTCTTCTTATTTGAAAAAGCCCTCTGACTGAATTGTCGTGCAAAAGAGGCCAGCCACTTTCTGATCTGCAACTGAAGGATGGGTTTTCACGAACCAGGTGATCAATGACGAAGGCTCAGGTAAGGTGAATCTACTTTTTTTCTGTTTTAAGATCAGGGACTAGATTTGTATTGTTTTTGTCAAGACTGTATTTTACAAGTCAGGGAAAGAAAAGAGTACTGTCTTGTCATAGATCAGGGAAAACAGAATAGGTAGGCAGTCATTCCGAAGAGACTATAACAAAATCCGTGGTACCACGTTAAAAATAAGAGAAGCTGCGTAACGATTAAAAGGGTAGAACAAAATGGGTAATAATTGCACAAAAAGACCCCAAAATCCGCCGTTAAAAGAAGACGCAAAATACATGCAGTCGCAGCGTGCTGACAATATTAAATACTATTCAAAATGGTTTAATAAGTATGAATTCGATGGTAAATTAGAAAAATCCTCGCTTATCAAACTTGTCAAACAGCTCAAAACTGATTCCAAAGGTCGGGTTAAAAGGCAACGCCAATTAGGAATTCCTCAGGCACACAGGTGGATTGAGGAAGTAAATCATAGGGAACAAAAGAACAACAATTCAAAAGCAATGTTTTTAGATAAGGAGGACAATAATTTAGTAATAGCATCGGCCCCTCTGCCTCCCTTACCAGAATATAAAGCAAGTGAACAGGTTAACCCACCCCCACAATATCCTGTTGTCACTGAAAATAGAGACATTACAAAAGCAAAACCCTTTATTAGAGATCCCATCGGGACCAGGTCTCGAACACGGGCAGGTAACTCGAATGAAGGCATTGAGTTATATCAAATGGGTAAGAATTCACGATCTATGAGTGAAGAAGAAATATGCCCACTCATAGAAGTACCTAATCCTCAGGCAAGACAAAACGGTCAGGTCCCAACTATTTTAGTGTATAGACCTTGGACTCCGGAAGATATCCGGAAAGCCACTGAGGGAATTCCCTATCCAAAAGTTAATTTTAGAAAGTTCTCTGAAGATTTACAAGGAATGAGGCTAAGTTATAATTTAAATGGAGAAGAGGTAGAAAAAGTGGTTAGACAAATTGTAGGGCCAGATTGGCACATGCTTAGTGGCAACTGGAATCCCCGTGACGCTGCACACAGACCCCTCCCACTTAGCAGCGCAGAACTAGACAACAGAGTAAAAGGTCTCACAGACCGCATCTCTGAGAAATGGAAGCCTAGGGCAGACTGGACTTGCATTAATCAATGCATCCAACAAGAAGGTGAAACTGTTGACCGATATTATGCCAGATTATTAGAATGTTTTAATAACCACTGTGGAATGCAGGTTCCTGAAGATCAGACACAAGATTCCCCATATGAACAGCAGTTAAAGAATGCATTTCTAAAAGGCAGTATTGCACCCATAAGCAGTTTTATTACAAAACACATGGTAGATCATCGTGCAAGCAGATTACAGTCATTACTTGAATATGCTAGGCATGCCGAAAGGCATTTTAATAGCAAAAAGAAAAAAGAAAGCTCAAGTATTTTCTGTAGAAGATGGAGCAGAAGTTTATGTAGTACAGTCCAGGAAAAAGGGAAAGAAAAATGCCCAGGGAGACAAACAATCTGATCAGCGATCAGAGGACTTTGAAGGGCGAAAGAAAAGGGGAGAATGTTTTAAATGCGGTAAATAGGGACACTTGGCAAGGGATTGCAAGAAAAACAAGAAGGCAACCACGGAAGACAAGGAGGGTGAGGACTGACTATATGATAGTCAAGAATCATTAGAAGGGGATAGCGGAGAAAAGACAAATGAGAATGTGATAGAAGGAGTAGAGGATGTGACAGAAGAGATAGAGGAAGTGCAGGAAGTTACAGACAGTGAAGAAAATGAAATATTAGACTTAGCTTTATTGAGCTTGGAGCTCTGTTTAGCGGACACAAAACCAGAAGTTACACTCTTGGTAGAAGGGAGGGAAGTTAAATTCTTGTGTGACTCAGGGGCATCACGAACCCTGATACATCCCTCCAAACTGCCAGAAAACTCAGAGTCACCTGATTACATACTAGTAAAAGCAGCTAGTGGACAGCTGTATCAGGAGCCCCTCTCTCGTACCATTGCAATAACTGATCCTGTTACAGGATTGACTCAGAAAAGCAAAATTGTTGTTTCTGCAAAATGCCCAGTAAACCTCTTGGGCAGAGACCTTATGCAGCTATTCAGTATAGCAGTAGTCCCAACCATGCAGGGTATGGAAGCACAGCGACAAATTGATACCTTTGCAGTGCAATCGGAAGGTGAAATGTTTTATTGGTACAGCCAGGACTTGGTTACGACTGGTCCAGGGGCTGTGACCGAAGAATTAATGAATGTAGCCATCAGCAAGTTCCCCTCCCTTGACATTGATAAGCAACACTTGTTGCACTGTACCCTGTATTATTGTAACACGCCAGAACCTGATAAGGAATATGAGCAAGAATTGTTTAAAAATCATGCAAACAGATTGATATTATGTAATCTGTACTGGGACACAGAAGGGAACAGTGTAGCCAGCTGTTCATTGCCCCAGGAGTTCTTTGCACTCTATAAATCTAATCGATTACCACATGTTAGCTTAACTAAGGACAAAAACATAGAATGGGCAGACTTAGGAGAAAATGTCACGAGATGGGAAAAACAGACAGAATTAGAACTGTCAGAACAGGGAATACAAGTACAGAAGCTGAATTGGATAACACACACCCACCCAGACGTACACTTGCAGTCTAGCAAGGACAGCTGATTAGCAATCCTATTAAAGGAGGAAGAGAATGCCTTACTGAATATACCAGAAACTCTTTGGTCAACAGGAAAATCAGATGTAGGACTTATTCGTACAGCAGGACCAGTTACTATCACACCAACGTCAGCATTTAGAATGCAGAAAAGACAGTATCCCTTAAGAAAAGATGCAGAGGTAGGAATCAAACCTATTATAGCAGCTTTACTTAAGGAAGGGATACTGGTGGAATCTCCTGATTCACCATGTAACACACCCTTATTTCCTGTTAAGAAAGCAAATGGAAAATAGCGTATGGTCCAAGATTTACAAGCTGTAAGTGACGCAGTAATACCAAGGGCACCTACAGTGCCAGACCCACACACCCTGTTGAATGATTTAAAACCTCAACAGAAATATTTTTCTGCGGTAGATATCAGCAATGCGTTCTTTTCAATACCGATACACTCTGACAGCCAGTATTGGTTTTCATTCACATTTCAGGGGAAAAGGTATACATATACGTGACTGCCACAGGGATATTGTGAAAGTCCAACAATATTTTCACAAGAAATGGCAAGCAACTTGGCGGGATTTACCCCACCAAGAGGCAGTCAGATTTTACTTTATGCTGATGATATCCTGCTGGCGGCCCCCACCAAGCAAGATTGCAAAGAGGATACCATAGCGCTATTACGATTTTTATCCGCTGAAGGACATAAGGTAAACAACAATAAACTGCAGCTTTGGAAAAAACAAGTCAAATACCTAGGATGTGTAATATCCAGAGAGGGTAGAACATTAGATAAGGACAGAAAAGTAGCTATTTTACAAGCACCAAAACCCACTACCAAGAAGGAAATGATGTCCTTCCTGGGTACAACTAATTTTTGCCGGAGCTGGATTCCAAACTATGCCTTGGAATCTGCACCTCTGACTGACCTGATATATAAAATGCCTATGGCAGCACAGGATTTGTTACAATGGACACCGGAGGCAGAATCTGCTTTCTGCAAACTGAAACAGTTAATAGCATCCTCATCAGTTGTGGGATTACCAAACTACCATAAACGTTTTTTCCAAACTGTAGATTGTAAGCAAGGTTATATGACATCAGTGTTAACACAACAGCACGGGGACAAGCAATACCCCATTGCTTATTATTCATCACAACTAGACCCAGTGGCATGGTCTTTACCTCACTGTGTACAAGCAGTAGTTGCAGCTGCAATGGCAGTACAGGCTTCGGCCTCAGTAGTTTTATTCCACCCTCTGACTTTGAGAGCGCCTCATGCAGTCGTGATTATTTTACTGCAAGAGAAGGTAGCATATCTTTCCCCTGCTAGGCATCTTTCCTGTATGACTATATTGTTGAGCCAACCTCACATGACAATTGAACGATGCATGACTTTGAACCCTTCTACCTTGCTCCCAACCCCTGCAGATGGCACACCACACAGCTGACTGCAGGTGATTGAGCAAAAGACACTGCCTAGAAATGATCTCACAGATGTCCCCTTGGACGATGCCGAGGTGACATACTACGTGGATGGATCATGCAAAAGGGGTCCTGCAGGACAGAACCTAGTAGGATATGCTGTAGTTTCTGATACTGAGATTATAGAAGCAAAACCTTTACCACACAACCTATCTGCACAGGCAACAGAATTGATTGCCTTGACACAGGCATGTAGCTTAGCAAAGGGTAAATGTGTAAACATTTTTACTGACAGCCAGTACGCTTTTTCTACTGTACATGTTTTTGCGCAACCTATCAATCATGCACAGTTTATTTTAGATTTTTTAGAATCTATTCAGTTACCTCAGAAAGTAGCTATTTGTAAATGCATAGCTCATACCAAGCAACAAGATAGGATTTCAAAAGGTAATGCGATAGCTGATACAGCTGCAAAACAGGCAGCTTCAGAAGTATTTCTTTTAAATAAGGAACTACAACCCTCTGAGATTTTAGACTTAGAAATGTTAAAGACAATGCAGACACTCACTACGCAAGCTGAAAAACAAAGATGGGTAAAACGAGGAGCAATTCTCGAAAAGGGGCTGTACATCTCTAAAGAAGGGAAACCAATACTACCATCTAATTTGTTTAGATATGCAGCTTTGTTGAGCCATGGGCAATGCCATGTCTCAACAGGGGGGATAGTACAGCTGGTGAACCGAGTGTTCACAACATATGGATTTACAAACTATTCTAAAAAATTTTGTTTGATATGCCAAATTTGTAATAAACATCATGCACAAGGGGCATTAAAGCCCATGCAAGGGAGTTTCCCTACACCACCATATCCGTTTCATACTATCTGTATGGATTTCATAGAATTGAACAAATGTGAAATTAAGAAGTATTGTCTTGTCATTATAGATATGTTTTCCAGATGGGTGGAAGCCTTTCCAACCAAAAATCCAGATGCAGCCACGGTGGCAAAAGTACTTGTCAAAGAAATCATCCCTAGATTTGGCATTCCGGAAAGGATCTACAGCGACAACGGTGCACACTTTGTAAACCAAACCATACAACAGTTAAGTAAGCATTTTGGTATTTCTTTAAAAAAATCATTGTGCATATCATCCACAATCTGCAGGGCTAGTTGAGAGGCATAATGGAATTTTAAAGAATAAGCTAAGAAAATTAATAGCAGAAACAGAAAAGAATTGGGTGTACTGTCTGACCCTGGCACTGTTGATCATGATAACTGTTCCAACTGCAAAAGGATTGACTCCTTTGGAAAAACTATTTGGAAGGGCTTATTATATAACCCAGTGGAAACCTCTCATGCCCGCAGACCAGGAAGCTGACTGTACACTTGCTGAATATATGAGAAATTTGTTGAATTCTAAACATCTGTTGCAGTCAAATTCTGTTTCAGATTAATAAAGTGAAACATCGGAAGTGGCAATTATCCCAGGGGATTGGATCTGGGTGAAAACTATTAAAAAGAGAAATTGGATGTCACCAAGGTGGGAAGGTCCATCCCAGGTGCTTCTTTCAACACCCACTGCAGTCAAGATTGCAGAGCAAGCCTCGTGGATCCACCTGACGCACTGCAAACTAGTTACGAACTTTGAACTGGACAAAAATCTTACCTCTCCATCGGGGCCCTCAGCACAAAGTCTGGCTACAAAAGGGGGTTAGATCAATAGGATTGATCCGTCTCAACCCCAGTGAAGAAATCATCGGTGCTAAAGGTCCTATTAGGGCAGTAAGATCACTTGTTAAAAGCAAAAATGATAGAATCCAGAAAAATTCAAAACAAACTACTCAGAAGAGTTGGAGAAAATAGGAATGCAGAACAACCATTTCCTCAGAAGTATTGCATAATCATCCTGTTAACTGTACTAGTGGTAATAATCTTTTTGTTGTGGCCATTCCTTTTCCCAGCCACACAAACTGAACTGAATAAACTTGAAGAGTTGCACATAGACTGGCACCCAAACTTCAATACTTACCAGGCAATCAAATATGTGTATGCTGAGACCTTCAATGTCTCGAATTGCTGGATTTGCACAGCTTTGCCAACAGCATATGGGGGGTTATTGTTAACTTCAGTCCCCATAGGAGTCAACAAGACCTGGGAAAACTTGATTCATGATACATTAACTATTACAGCACAAGATAAAATAGCATTGCACTTGTCTGTTCAACAAAAGGGAACTGTGTGTTTTTACAAAAATGATACAGTTCAGGTGGGTTGGAGCAATTGCAATGCGACTGTTCCTTATAGATGCTATACTAAAGCCAATAACACAGGTTTTTATTGTAATACAAACTATGATTCATTTTTCAAATTGATGCACAAAACAATTGAGGAAGTAAAACATGATTCTGTTCTCTACAAACAACTGTCTATAATTGACAGAAAAATGTTTCACGCAGATCAAGTGTATATTCATAGTAAAGTTACTACTAAAGTAGAAGACTGTTATTTTGTATGTGGTAGAAAAGCATACAAGTGGTTACCTGAGAATTGGTCCTGCAGTTGTTTTTTGGGCTACCTGGTTCAGGCCATTCGACACACAGCAGTCTTACCTCGAGGGAAAATTTGAAATGTTCGAGAAGCCGTCAAGAAGCCTATCAATTCAGTAGGACAAATCGATGCACCCTGGAAAAATCATCATGCTGTGGGCGATGGACTGACACACATGGACTTGAGTGATTCTGTTATATCGTGGGCAGGCATATTACCAGCATATGGAGCAGTGAAATTGATCTGGGAGCTGAGAAAACTGTCTAAACTTCTCAAAGTAATGAACAATGCAACCTTTTCCACTCTAGAATTGGTGACTGATGAACTGAATGCCATAAGAACTGTAGTGCTTCAAAACCGCATGGTTCTTAACTTCACCATAGCGGCAAGAAGAGGTACTTGTGCTTTAATCCAGGAGGAGTGCTGTTCGTATATTCCTGACCATAAACACGAGATAGACAATCACCTCGAGGTAATTCAGCAAGTGTCGGCCATGACCAAACCAGGACCAAATCCATTGATGGACTTTTTCCAGAGATTGTTTGGGAGGTGGGGAAGTATCCTAATGAACATTCTGATTGCCATCCGTGTAGGAATGATCCTACTGGGGGTATGTGTTTGCTGCTGCATCCCCTGCATGAAAAAACTGATTAAAGACTTTATAGACATGTCATTTTCAGAAACCTTATATCAAAGTGCTGAATTTGAAGAACTGTTGAAAAATTGAAAATGCTTTCATAAGTTTAAACTGAATGACTCTCTTAACTGCAAATCCTGAGTAGGAAGAGGTTAGGGGAAGAAAAACTGTTTATGCTTATTTTGAAAGTAGAATAAAGTATTAAAAGGGGGGAAATGTTAGAAATATATGTATTAGTAATATGCTTAGTGCATTCAAGGTTTAAAAAGGGTTAACACATTTATTCTATTTTACACCGCATAAATCTGTATGAACTGCAGAAGCATTCCAATCTTGTAATGTTATGAAATATGCGCAGTTATGATATCTGCTTATGCTTTGGAAATTTACAGGAAAACATTCAATTTTTGCTAGTGTCAGGAAAATAATAATAGATGTATCACTTCTACTAATGTCATGAGATTTAAACAAAGAGTTATTGATTTTTCTGCTTATGCTATGAGAAAATCCACAGCTGCAGAAGCTATTGATAATGAAGACAAAGGCTGTTTGAAAATATGAACTGCAATCAGAATTTACTTGTACCTAAGCTAGAAAAGTACCTTGAAATGTAACATATGTGTTAGAGCTGCACAATTGAAGCTTGTAGAGGGCTAAAGAAAATACAGCCCCCAAGGTCACGTTGTTTTTCTCAAATGTTTTTCATAAATCCAGTCATGTCAGCAGGAAATCCAAGTAGCATTTTCTATGTAACATATAGTGAGTTTCAAATCTTAACATGCCAGCAGGAAATCTGAGTAACATTTGCTGTAGAATGATACAGAAAGTTGTGTCTAACTACGTCAACCATAGAAAGTAACATTTTATAGAACAGTATAAGAAAAGCATACTGCCTGTTAATAACTAGGCAAAATCCTGTATTTGCATGTTTTTGTCTCCTTGCTGCAAGTAATAAAGGTGCCATACCTGAACCTTACGTGCATTGGTCTTTGAAGTTTTTTCCTTTGACAAGTGCTGAAGCAGCATTCGACTTGAAAGCCTAGTGGGCGACTTAATGTGTTAAGCTGACTGAACGGACACTATTTAGCAGGCAGAAATACATACTTTACAGTCAACACCTTTGAACACAACTTGCACGTGAATATGTGCAAAATAAAACACATGTAGTGCCCAGATGAAGGCTCTCCCAGGCAAACAGTGCTATCCGTTCAGATAAAAAAGCAAAGATAGCAGTTGCAGGTAACACATGAGCAAGTCCATAGCTTGCGATACAGATAATGATATACACACATATGCAGAACAGGTTTTAGGCTGGAAATGTAGCACATTCAGACAAAAATAGCAAAGTATAAACAGCTGTTTGTGACCTACCGAGTGCAAGCCCAGCAGCCTAACAGGAAAAATGGCTAGGTGGTGGAGGACATGCCAACCCCATCTACTTTCCTCTTTCTAAAAGATGGCGCCACTGAAGCATCCCAGGGAAACAAGTATGGGGGAGGAAGTGCACCACTGTGGAGGGGATAAAGAGGTAGGAGGGAGAAGCAGTATTGGAAAAGGGCCAGAGGGAAGGGATGAGCCAGGTAAGAGAGGGAGCAGCAGAAAAAAACTATCAGTTAGTGGGGGCTCTGTAATGGGGAAGTGTACAGTCTAGAGTGAGGTATGTTGGGGTGGGAGTTTAGTTTGACATGGGGCACAGGGCAGAGATGGGCTATCTCCTTTAATATATGCCCTTACCTTTAGGTTTGGTGTACTAAAAGATGTTAGCTTTGGTTAAGTAGTGGGACATCAAACAGGAAAGCAAGTATTGCACTGTAGTGGGAGTCTGCTGCCCCTAGTAGAGAAATGGGGTGGGAGACAGAGACTTTAGTAGGCTTTTTATTGAAAAACTATAGAAAAAAAAAGAAAGTAACCAGGAAGGGGGGAGTAAAGGGCTGCTGTAGGCATCTAGAGTGCTTGTTAAGGGTAGGGTACAATGTACAATTTAATTAATCCAGTAGTGTAGGTCAGATACATACACGCTAGTTAATTCAATAATTCAGTAGGTAGTCCCAGGTAGTTGACCAGTGTAGGGTATTCCCGTTTACTTTGTTTTCTTTGTTAGGTTTGATGGGGGGGGGTAAAACATCCAAGCAGTGAGACGTATTTCTCATGTAGGGATTCGAGTCAATCCTTTGTTCACATGCTTCCTACTGAGCCTCGTAGACAAAGGGTGCACAATAAGGAAGAAGCCTTCAGGGAATCAGATACACAGAAGTGATCCTGTAGAGGCGTTCAGACCCTTCTGTCTTGTTCTAAGAGATGGTGGATGGCCAAAACATTAGTTAAGTAAGTGTCACTTGTTGGGGTGGGAAACAAAGTTGAAACAGGCACTGAAGGTAGCAGTACAATATGCACCATTGGTATTTAAACCAATGTCAAATTGACATGCCTGACCTAGTTTCTAGAGGCTGAATCCCAATGAGATCAAGAGAAGCAGCTCCTAACTCTCCTCAGATGGACTGATGCTGGCAAGTGGGTCCAAGAAACATATCGATCTTTGACCCCACATAAAGAGTATCAGTCCTGATGAAACCAATGCTAAAACTGATGTCACCAAGATGAGCCCTAGCCCTAAGGCTGAAGGAGCAAGTGAAACTGTCATTATTAGTGTCAGAATTATCAACATCAGCAACACTGTCAATGATAGTGACACTTCGGGTGACATTGACATATGTGTGTGAGGAATGAAATTCCACCTCATTGGGCCTGGGGCCTGAATGAAGTCCAGTGAGGAGAACCTGGACTGCCTGGCAAAAAAAAAAAAAACACTAAGCTAAAGATGAGATGCCTCTATCTGCCATAGTACCGTCGGAGGAAGACACAAGGGGAAAGAGACATTTTTGGCTGGACTTTGATATTGTCTCATATTCTAGTTATCACAATTATCAGAGGTATTTTTTTAATTCTGCAATGGGAAAGAACAACAGTAGGTTCTTCAGTCCTTCAATTTTTAACAGGAGTCTTTAACTGTATCATTTCTATCTCTGTTACTTTAATCAACTTCAACTAGGTGCTTTTTGTTTCTTTTTCTCTTTCTTTATCCTTATCCTTATCTTTAGGTTTATCTAAAATTGTCTTGATTCTTGAGCTAGAGAAAGTCATCTTCCTGGCAAGGTTAAATGCTAAATCCCCATCTGCAGCAGAAAATGTGCTATCTTTCAACCTCCAAAACAAAAGCTTTTTTTTCCTTTCTCCAACTGTTTTGGATAAAAAATTCAGGAAGCTTAAACTGTTCATTAAAAAGCTCATCTTTATCTGAAAATACAGGATCTGAGTCATAGTCAAGGGCCGAAATTATGTGTAGCACTAAAGCTTTGAGGAGTTTGATGCATGAAGAGCCACAGAGCTAGCCAGTCATACATTAGGCATTGAATGTTACTGACAGTCCAAGCAGAGGACTGCATAATTAATGAGAGGCATAGTGCTAATAGGAGAAGCAAAACTGGTGCATTCTGTAGCTGTAGCAGCACTACAGCAGGGTGACTGACATGACTCCTGTCACAGATAAGGCTGGCTACTGTGGTTTGAGTCACTGGATACTCATGTGCAGTGTAGTTTTGTATAGCTAAATGTTCTCAAGCACAAGAATTGCAGCATAATGACCATCAGACTGACCACTGGGAGTGTGCACAGCAAGTGTCAATCCTGCTCATCATAGAAATAGGAAGAAAATGGTGTAGAGAGGAAAGGTGGAAAGGGGGAAACAGCAAGCAGAGGGAAGTACACAAGGTACCTATAAGGTATGATAAGTAGGGGAAAGAATTATAAACTTTTAAAGGCAAAGAACCCATTTTGTAATATATACAAAACATGGGTAGGATATTGAAGTTAGTAAGGGGTAGCTATGGATAAGATACAGAAGGCAGATAGCAGGGACAGACAAATAAACAAACAAACAAATAAACAGGGACTGCACAATGAACAAGGAAAAGGGAATGACACATAAGAGAAGGAAAACACCAGGAGGGAGTTAGGGTAGGATGCTGTCATAGTTGGATATCAGCCTGGCCCAGGTGATAACAAATCCATGCATTATTGTCCGGGTGACTGATACTATGGGCTAGTTGTTCCCCTGGTGGACATTCCACATTGCTATGGCAAGGATCTAGCTGCTGGAGCTCCTTAGCAACCATCATTCTCCACTGAAATGTCAAGAAACCAGGGTAGCCCCTCTTGACAAATTGTAGATCAGTAAACTTTACCCCTTTTAGAGAACAGGCCATAGAAGGGATGAGTGATTCTCCCAGGTCACATCCAATAAAGGCTTTGATCACCTTTGACTCATATGTTAATATGCAAATATGTACAATCAAAAACTATACCATAAAACAAACTTGTTGACAAAGATCGTATCAACATCCTTTCCATCTCTGGGGTTAACAAATTCAACACACCTGTCTATTGTCATTAACTTTGTTTGTTGTATCCTGTGTTCTAAATAGATACAGAGTAGCCCTGCACAGCAACATTTTCACATGTATGTTCTTGTAGGAATGCCTTTCAATCAAAATCTGTTTTTCACTGCACATTCGTCAGTATATTAATCCTATCCTTCACTATACTAAGTTATACACAAATACCCTGTACAGACACTTATAAAAATGTATTGACACAGCTGTACCTGACAGAATCAAAACAAGATACTGAAGACAAAACAAGCCTCCCTGGTAGACATCTAGCATTAATAAATTATACAACAAGAGGAAGAATTTGCTGTCTAAGAATAAAAAAGAGAAGTCCCAGCACTGGAAGAACACCCTACTCTGCTTGAAAAAACAAATACTTTCAAAATAGTTTAAGGACAACTTTGAAAAAAAATTAGCAACCATAGCTAAGGATAACCATAAGGCATTCTTCAGCCATATCCATAACCTAAAAGGTGGGACCCAGATGTGTGCTGAACTAGCTGTAGATGGCATCACACACACTGATCCTGCAAAAATAGCTAACCTATTAGATAACAAGTTTGGTGAAAATTTCACCCCCCTCCAAACATTCCACAAGACATTCCCTCTACATCTCCCATACCTTGCATCTCCAAACAGCAAGTCATTAATGCTCTCTCCAAGGCCAAAATGCAGCCTCTATGGAACTGAATGGCATCTCAGGTTGTGTTTAAATGGTCTAAAATATGAGTTAGCAACTCCATTAGGTACTGCCTTCAACCACAGTCTCAGTACTGGTTGTTCTCCTGCTAAATAGAAAACAACAACCATCATCCCCATTCATAAAGGAGGGTCAGCAACTGACCTGGGGAACTACAGACCCATAAGCTTTAACCAGCCTTATCTGTAAGGCCATGGAATGTATCATCATGGACCTTATTAATAAGGATATAGATGATCTCCAAACCCTTGATCCGACACATTTTGGTTTTGTGAAAGGCAGGTAATGCCTGTTAAAACCGGTGGACATCTTTGAAAACATCAGCCGAGCCACAGATGAAGGCAAATCTGTGCATACTGCCTACAAGGCATTCAACACAATCCCACATTCAGGCATCATTGATAAACCCTCCCAGGTGAATATCAGCCCTTATGTTGTCAGGAGGGTTGCTAACTCGCTCATCGACAGATCACACTCAGTCAAAGTTGGGGACTTTACCTCAGCCAGCAGACTTGTCAGCAGTGGGGTTCCACAGGGGTCAGTACTGTGCCACCTATTGTTTGGAATATACTTCTCAGAAGTTCAGGCCAAAACAGAGTGGCTGTGGCTGACTAAGTTAGTTGATGAGTGCAAATTAGGAGCAATCATTGAATCCCCAAATGATGTCAATATACTTCAAGAGGGAATTACACAAACCAATGATTGATACCAAAGCAATGGACTCAAACTCACTGCTAAAAAATGCATTATAATCCCCTTTGGTAAAAATGATTTCCCTGCAGACTAGCATATAAATAATAATAATACCCTAAGTAACAATTCAGTAGTGAGAGACCTGGGAATGCAAGTTGACTGTAGACTAAACTTTGACCACCGTGTGTCTACTGTGGTAAGGAAGACATTCTACGTTGCACACCACATTAGCAAAGGCATTGCCTCAAGAGCAAAAGAGGTCAAAACTCCTCTGTACTCAACCCTCATTAGGGCAATAATTGAGTACAATGCTCCCTTTGGTATGTATCTTACCAGGCAACTGCAGCAACTTGAGAGACCTCAGAGATATCTAACCAAGAAAATTCAGGGTCTCCAGCACATGTCATACACTGACAGACTGAAGACACTGTCACTGTACTCAGTAGCATACAGACTACTTACAGGAGACTTGTGCCTAGCCTATAGAATAATCTAGGACTCTAATCTAATGGAAATGCTGCACAATCCACAAGTCAAATGGGACAATGGTCATATGCTCCAGGGATCTTAACTTGGCCTGCAACATAAATAGGAACTACTGGAGAGACAGATATGTCACTCTCAGTTGCCTTTCCTCTGGAATAGGCTACCAATTCACATTAAACAAAGCCCCTCTATGACCCTGCTTAAGTATAGCCTGGATGACTGGATGGGAAAACATAAATTCTTTTTGGGATTTTCATCTATGACCCTCCTAGATATGGGCAGCAATTTGAAAGTAGATAAACCTAGAACCCCCATGATATTTGGTATTCCTAAGACTCACAAAAGTGAAGAAGACCCTCCTTTCAGACTGATAGTTTCGGCTGAGGGATCAAAAACTTATCCATTAGCTAAATTTATCGATAAAAAATTAAAAAATGTATGGATGAAAAGGATGTGTATATTAAAGGATTCTTGGGATTTGTTGAAAGAAATACTGGATAATGTAGATAATGAACATTTATTATTTATTACTATTGACATTATTGATTTGTTTTCTTCTATTACATATAAAGAAGGTACAAACATGTTTGAAGAAATAGTGTATGAAGATACTTCTTTGTCGCAGAATGATAAATTAATAAATACTTGGCTAATGGAACTTGTTTTGAAAAACAACTTTATTCACTTTAATGGGGAATTTTTTCAACAAATACAGGGGGTAGCAATGGGCGCAGCTTGCGCCCCTACTTATGCAAACTTACTTCTTGCTTATTGGGAAGAAAAATACATTTTAAATTCTGAATTTAATAGCTGTTGAATGCTATATAGAAGGTTTTTGGATGATATATTAATTTTTTGGGTAGCTGGAAGAGAACAATTTGCAGAATTTATGCAATATATGGGAAATACAACTATTTTTTTAAAATTTACTTATAACATTTCTGAATATAATGTGCAATATCTGGATGTGGAGATTTACAAAGATGGACAAAGTATAAAATCTAAAATATTTAGGAAGGCTACTTTCTGTAATTCTTTTTTACATTTTGAAAGTGCCCACCCGTTTCATTGTAAAAGAAATATAGTGAAGGGCCAATTTGTCTGAGGTAGCCGAATGACAAGTTCAGACACAGACTTTGGTAAGGAATGTGAATTTTTGGAAAAAATGTTTTTGGAGAGAGGTTATCCATTGGAATTTATTACACAGATAAAGAAGGAAGTGGAAAAAGGGAGATTAGACAAATTTTGTCCCATTCATAAGAAGAAAGACCTTAACAATGTTATCAATACCAATAATAAGGAGCAGGAAGGGGATAAATTTCAGCAAGCTCTAATACTTGGATATAATGGATTGAATAGCATGGTTAAGAATATTTTTCTAAAAGCATGGGGGAAATTTGTGGTCCTTTCTGATCAGAAAGTGATTTACAAGAATTCACATAATATTAGATCTATAATAGAAAATAAAAATAAGACAGAATGCAAGAAGAATAGGATAGGTACATATAAATGTGGTCATTGTATCCAATGTACCTATATTTTAAACAGTGACAGTCTTTATTTAGAAAGTAGAAGAAGATTTGTGAACAGTGGGGAATATTATAATTGTTATTCAAAAGATATAGTATATTTAGCTATTTGTGAAAATTGTAGATCCTTCAATGTAGGAAAGACTGAAAGGAAACTGAAAAGAAGGATCTACGAACATATATATGAAATTTCAGTGGGTAAGGAAAGCAATGCATTATATAAACATACGAAAGTTTGTCCCAATTATAAATTTAAATTTATAGTTTTAGAATAAGTAAAAGGTGATATCAGAGGGGGGCTTTGGAGAAGAAAAAATAGAATTTAGAGAACTTTGGTGGCAGGTTACTCTGGAAGCTGATAAAGCCCCTGGTTTAAATGACTGTATTTCTATAATACCTTTACTGAAACTAAGGTCTGCAAAACTTTGAATGTGGTGAAATGAATAACCACTAGAGGGCAATAATAGTACACATTTATTTGGAATATGTATAGTAGTTGGATGTTTTTCTGGTTTTTATGTAATTTTAACAGAAGTTTTAACATTTTAAAACATCATAGTGAGTTTTTTTAGATTAGCATAACCAGTTTATTTTATATATTCACATAATAATTTAAACATTTTAACGCATTTTGATATTCTAAATCTTTTTTAATTATAAGCCAATGATATTTGTTTATTTAATGAATGGTGTAATTTTATTGGTAGATTATAATAGAGATGGAGTATAAATTGAGGGAATTAAATCATGCTGGTCATCTGATGAAGTCAATTGTTATGACGAAAACGCTAGTGGAAGGTTTATGAAGGCATTCATGGTGGATTTATACGTGTTTGTTTTAACCTAATGAATAAAAACTTTTAACTTGTTAGACTTGGCTTATCGTTCATCGTGAATACTGCTTTTTAGTTCCTTTGGGTTATATTTTGGCAGTACTATCCACTTATTGGGTTCCACAGGAATTAACCTTTGACATTTGGATAATTTAGGCAAAATCTTGCTCTCTACTATCTGCAGAATAATTTTCAGTGCAACATCATTCATCTTTCTGTTGGGCTTGGAAGTTAGAGAGAAAGGCCAGGGCTTGAGCAGTATGAAGGCTTGTGATGCTTCCACCTGGAAGGTGTAGATGACTTTGGAGAGACCACTTAATCCACTGGTTGCTGACCAAAAGAAAAAGCTTTCACCTCCAAATGAGAGACTCTTTAATGCGTTGAAGAGATTTTTTTCATATATGTAAAACTTTAACTTAGCTTTAAAGTCATTGACCATGTATGGAGTAAAGGCTTGTCAGAAAGTATATTCCATGCTAACCAAAAAAGGATGCATGTCTGACAGAAAACTTCAAACAACAATAACAAAGGAGACAGAAACACCTTTTTCATATAGGAGCACAACACAGTAATGTTAAGAAATCTATAGAAGTAGCAAAACAGAGTAACTCTAAATAAGCTATATACATCTGTTAACTGATAAAGATATGCTAGCAGCAGGACTAAGGACAGGGATTACAGGCGGAAGGAAAAACTCGGGTCTATGTTTACTGATCAAATGAAAAAAATAATCGAACATCCAGTCAGCGAACACAACCCAGTGAACATTCATTCACAGAATGCTGACTTCAGTGAACGTGTGAGATGGGAGAAGTAACTATTTGGCCAACACTTCCCCATCTCACATACCACAGTATTTCATATCCACGCAGGTGGGAGGCTTCGCCCCCATACTCCCAAGCACCTCATAACTATATATACCACCTTCGAGACTCCACTACAGAGGGGAAAACAGCATGGAAGTAGTTAGTTAGCCAACATCAGGAAATTTGCCCTTTTCCCACCTGCAGTGAAATATCTTAGTTAGTATATATAGTTGGGGTATTGTGGGTGGGGCAAAGCCCCCCCACCTGGGTGGGTTTGAAATACTGAAGTATGTGAGACAGGAAAATGTTGGCCAACTAGTTACTTTCCCTGACTCACATGTTCACTTAAGTGAACATTCAATAAATGAAAAGTTTGCTGAATTGCGTTCATTGATATGCCATTCAATAACTTTTCCATTTGATGGATGGTCATAGACCCCAAAAATTCCACCAAAATACAAAACAGGGATCTGACAAACCAAAACATTCTGTCAAAATAATCAAAAAAATTACCCATAGGAAGAAATATATATTATATTCATAGCTGAAAGAAAAAATAACTAAAATTTAGGAACAATGGCTTGGTCCTCTGAAGCACATGATCCCTATAGCATGACAAAGGGATCTGCAGAGGAAAGTCATTGTTTTGCATTAAAGGTTCATAGGTAAGTACTAGGCTATCTGCCCGAGGGCATCTATAAGCCTAGCCAGAATATGTTGACTTTCGCCATCCCCTTAGATTAGTTCCCTGTGCCTCGGTCCAGCAGAGCCATTAGTTCCCTGTGCCTCTGTCCAGCAGAGCCACTGCAGTGATCCACGGGGCAAGTTTTCTATTTCCCATCCACTCGTCAAGGTTTTTCTTGAAGAGTGTTAGTGAGGGGTTCTGCCTAATGTAGATTGGAATCCTGTTCCAAAGCACAGGAATCTATCCCTCCAGCACATCCTATGTATCGTTGTGGTGAGGGTTTAGATCCCTAGAGCATGTGGCTCTTGGGGATTTGTTTTTATTTTTAGGTGGAGCATGTTCATCAATTCTGGGTTGGACATGGCCTTGTATGTCAGGCAGAGATCACCTCTGAGTAAGCGGTATGCAACCGAGTACAGATGGAGTTTCTTCAGTCGGGCTGCATAGGGCATATGTTTGAGGCCAGTAATCCTCTTGGCGGTACTTCTGTGGTCTTTCCAGCTGTTGCAGGTGTCTTGTAAGGTACATCCCAAATGGGGTGTTGTACTCTATGATGGGTCTGATGAGTAGAGGGGCACAATAACCTCTTTTGTTCTAGATGCAAACCATTTTGTGAATAAGTGGGCCACATAGAAGGATTTTCTAACCACCTTGGAAATATAATTATCAAAGGAGAGATTACTATTTACTTGGGTCCCCAGATCCCTTATTACATTTTCTGTATTTAGGGGACTACCATGTATGTGATAGTTTGTGGGTACTTTGTTTTTTCCAAAGGGGATGACTATGCACTTTTTGGCACTTAGTTTGAGGCCATGATTTTGACACCAGGTATCCATCTCAGTGAGACCCTTCTGGAGGATGTCTGTATCAGCTGGAGAGTCAGATATGGCCCCCAGTTTGCAGTTATCTGTGATCTTGGTCAGCCATAGTCCTCCTGTGCTTGCCTGTACCTCTGAGAATTATATACCGAACAGGAGGGGTCCCAGGACTGAATCCTGGGGGATGCCACTTGTAACTGGTTTAGAGTCAGATCTAGACCATGCAACTCTCACTGTGTGGGTTCTATCTATGAGCCAATTGGCAACCCACCTCATGATGTAGGGGTTTATGTTCAGGCTGGTGAAATTGTCTATAATACCAGAGTGGGGAATGGTGTTGAAAGCCTTTGCGAGGTCTAGGTAGGCTGTGTGGACCTCCTTTCCCTCATCTAAAGCCTTGATAACTGTCTCAAAGAAGTCTACCAGGTTTAAGAGGCATGATCTGCCCTTAACAAAGCCAAAATGGGTAGGGTCCAATGTTTGATGGTTCCCAGTGTCTCTGTTAATGAATTCCATGATGATGCACTCTATAGCCTTGTAGACCAGGCTAGTCAGACTTATAGGGTGATAGTTCCTGGGGTCCGTTGTGGCTTCACCTTTGTGGAGTGGGATAACTGTTGCTGTGCACCGCTCTATGGGTATGTAGCCTGTAGAGAGGCTGAGTTTGAACAGTGTGTTTAGGTGAGGGGTTCATTTCGGAGCTCGTGTAAGACACAGCCTGGGACATCATCTTGCCACATTGAAGCTGTATTTTTGGCTTTGGATAGGGCTGTTTTAAACTGTGTGTCAGTAATTGCCAGGACACTACATTCTTCTGGTATGGTAATGGGCCCTTTAGGGGGTGAGAGGGGGTGAAGTTTGCACTAAACCTGTCTGCCAGAATGTTGGCAATTTCAGTCGGTTCAGTGTATTTTGTACCATTCTACACTAACTCAGAGCAGATATGAGAGTTTCCACTTAGGTTCTTGACATAGCTAAAGAACGCTTTGTGGTTATCTTTGAAGTCCTTGGCAATTTTTCTTTTGAAGCTAGCCTTGGATGATTTTATGAGGGATCGTAGTTTCTTGCTGATACTGATCGAAAATGTCTTTCCTTCTTGGGACTTTACTCTTTTCTGCACTAGTTTCCTCCTTCTATTGTATAGCTTGTTTATGGCAGGGGTCCACCAGACTAGTTTCCTTTTCTTGGAGGAGTGAGTCTTGGCTTTGCTTGGGATAGCATGATCCATGCATTCTTGCAGGTGGTCATAGAGTGGCTTTGTAAGGGATTCAGCAGCTTGGACAGCATTGTCCTTTAGCATGGGGGCTGTGAACCTTTCCACCTCGGTCTTAAGTAACATGAAGTTTTCTTTTGAAAAGTTTTTCACAGTGATTTCCTTGATTGGGGGTGGGGGCAGAATATGGATATCCAGAGTAATTAGTGTATGGTCTGATCTAACCAGTGAGGGTTTGACCTCTGGTATAGAACACTGGTCGCCCATGTTGGTGATGACCAGGTCCAATATGTTGTCACCTCTGCTGGGGGTATTGACCAGTTGATCCAGGGCATTTGAGTTTATAAATTCTAGGGAATGTTGGGCAAGGGAGTTAGTACTTGAGCAGTTCTCCCAGTTAATGTTTGGGTAATTGAAATCACCCAATATTAGGGCATTTGGTAGGACCTTCTTACTTTCCAGTGTCTCCAGAAATGAGAAATAGCGGTCCTGGGTCATGGTGGGTGATCTGCAGCAAGCTACAATTTGAATTGCAGTTTTGCCCATTGTTAGTTGCACATGGATGATCTCTGAGGCATTGTGCTATGCCACTAACTTGGAGGTGTGTGTATCCTTGATGAATATGGATACACCCCCACCTTTTGTGTTTCGGTCTGGGTTCTGTGGCCAAAAAGTATGGTATGAGTTATAGCCTGGTAGTGCTGGGGTGTTCTCTTGAGACTTAAACCAGGTTTCTGTTACTGCACAGATATCGATGTTCTCCATACTGAGGAGTGCCTCGAGTGCATGCATTTTGAGGTTTAGACTTATGGCGTTGAGTAGCATTACCCTCAGTTTTTCGTTACTTGTGCTATTTACTTTGGTGGGATTGTCTTTTGAGCCTTGCCTAATAAAGGCACTATGGGGGCAGCAAAAGCCTTGGCCAGTATTCAAAAGCCTAAGGGTGACAGGTGCAAGCCATTTCTTGCAAAGCAACGTGGCTTATCGAACATGTCATCCCTGGTAGAAAGAGAATGGATCCCCTTTGAATGACACCAGAAACTTAGCCAACTGTTGAAATTGATCATTTTTTTCTTTATACTGTGGCATCATTCTTGGTGAGGGCAGGATGCTACTCAGGGTCAGGGTCATACTGGCCTGGACAACAAGATCAGACAGCTCCTCTATGTCTCTTTTCATGTAGTCAATGGAGGTATGTCTCAGGTCATTCACACCAACATGGACAATGACAGATTCATATTTGTACTTGTTCTGGAGTGACCTGAGTGCTTGTGTTATGTGGCAGATCCTGGCACCTGACAGACAGCTTACTGTAACCTTCTCCTTGTCCAGCCTAGTTAGTGGGATATCAGGGTGCCTGACTATAGAGTCACCTTCCACTAATGTGTTGGGTATGTTATTTTGCATTAAGGGCTGTGATTGCGTGGCACACTGATTATGTGAAGTATGTGTTTCATGGTTTGTGATGGGGTGTGGAGGTTGCATAGGTGTCTGCTTTGGAGGTCTCTGTTGCTTTTGCAGATTTTTATTTAGAGCCCCTGAGTATGTTTTCGTGTATTTATGTGTGTTATTTGCTGGTGTTGGTTTAGTAGGTCTATGTGAGACTGGTGGAGTGTTTCAAGTATTTTCCTTCTCCTCTTGACTGTCAGTTCCAGTTTTGGGTTGAGATAGCTTTGCCTCCAGTTTGGCTGTATAATTGCATCTTTCTCATATATTAGTGTTTGGTGGTAGTAGGAGAGGGTTATCTGTGTACATGAGGCAGTTGTAACATTGCCTCAAAATGCCCAGATTCACCAGTTGGACTGGAGAGTACACCTGAAACTGCCCTTTGGACATGCCTGAATAGGTAAAGTGAGCTGTTTTACTGATTAGCTGATAGGGACGAATAGAGAGCCTTGTCCTTCTGGACAGTATAGGGGGTCTAGTGCTAGGGTTAATTAGTGCTTGCTATGAGTTTTGAGTAAGCGCTGGGCTGTGAAATGAATGGTTTGAGTGCTTAAGTTGAAAGTTTGTCTAGTTCCAAGGGAAAAATTGAAGAGCAGACTTCATGGAGCTGGGAATAGTTTAACCCTAGCTAACCGGCACTGTCCGACAAGCAAAACCGTGCAAATACAGTTTTTATAGCAGGGAAATGAAAGAGGTAGTAATTAGGTCAAAATGGCTAATAAACTACTAACTTCTGGGCTACAGCAAACAAAGTGCACAAATTTCAGAAAGAAACAGATCAAATAAGCAGGCATGATAAGCCTTTAACCAGAAATTCCCAGCTCAGAACGGCAGAATCTAGCCTCTCCTCCCGCAAGAGTGCAGACTACAAACCTTCTTAATGTAAAATAACTGGCATGAAGCCCAAGTGCTTAAACCAGAACTAATGCACTTTTAGAATAATAGACACTGAGCCTTCAATCAGCAATTCCCAACTTAGAAGGATGTAAGCTACCTGTCCTGCCACAACAATGCAGTCCACAAACCTTCTTAATGTAAAACAACTGGTTTGAAGCCCAAGTGCTTAAACCAAAAGGCTTAGAATAACAGTTATAATTTAATCAGGCTACTTCCAAGCAGAAATAACTGCAGCAGAATAATGCAATTGAGTACTTTTAAGATGAAGCACAAGCAAAATAAAGTAATAAAGTGGGAAGATACACAATTACAATAAAAGTAGATGAATAAAGTGCATTTTTTCTATATAACGAGCAAACTGATCTAAACAAATTGCCCAATTAACCAGTAAAAAAACCTCAAAACTGAGCCCAGTTCCAGCAACCTGACAAGTTCTAACCGCACACTCCTGCCATTAGGGTGAAAGGGAACCTTTTCCAAAAAATAAGGCCTGGTTTAGTGCTCAAGTTATACAAACAAAGCTAGATTCAGCAGGCCTGATTCTAGTCTATGCTACAGCAGACAAAGTGCACCAATATCAGAAAAAACAGTTCAAATGAGCAGGCATTATGGGGTATGGTGATGGACCTAGTAGTCTGGGAAAGCTTCATGTACTGAGCTATCCTAATACCTGTTAACATTATTCCCACTCTTAATGGAGATAAACCAGATCTTGAATTAGAGGTTTCTGTGTAGTAGAGAATTGAATGAATTAGTAACGTCCATATAAATGATATTTAATGAATTCCATTTACCTAGCACTGCAGTTAGCAATCTAAAGACTGGAAATGTTTACCTGTAGCTTTTAATTATGAGCCAATGTTTGTTGTTTTTGGAGAAGATTCTCCTTCCAAGGAGTTTACAACTTGTTTTCTTAGACACCTTTTCTAGCTTTTCACTGCCAACAAGGCTGGGAGAATTGAACTTTAGTTCCTCATCCTGCTTTTAGCCCTCACTTTGTGAAGGAGAAAAATGCTTGCTTTATTGCAGTCACTGGGTTTCTGCCCTATGAAACACAATCTGTTAAACAGCTCTATGAGAGGACTTTTCCAGGCATGTGTCTAGTATTTCAGGCACCTGTGGGGATTCCCATCAGATCCCTATGTTTTATTCTCCCTGAAGGCTTGTAGTTCCTGCTCCATGCTTTCCTAGTCGATCCTGACATCTGTCCATTTGGAATATTTCTACTACTCCCCTGCCTCGACACTAGTACTCCTCTCTCTCTTTATTTTCTTTAGATGGAGGGAAATGAGCTGTTTAGCATTTTTCCTATACAGCATCCTACCTGTATTCTCTTTCATCCTTGTTTGGTTTTTCATAGTATTTGTCATTATGCACTCCGCTCTGTATCTGAAAGATCATCTTGTCTCTTTTTCTCCTGTCTCTTAACTCCTTCTCTGTCATTGCTTTTGTATCTTCAGAATCTCTAGCTGCTCTTCCACTGATGTCTGCGTAATTTGTCTGCCTACGTTTCCTCTCCTATTCCATCTTCTCTGTGCACAAAGTCTATTCGTTATTGTCTTCACAACATACCCAGTGAACAACAGGACCATTCTCTTATTCTTTCTCACCTATGTTTCTGTGTCTACCCTTATCATATATTTTATCCTGTTTGGAGATCTTTCCTGCCTTCATTGCCATCCAGCCCTTAAATACTTTGCACAGATTTTTAAAATCTGACTAGCTATAATTCCATACTTGTGTTTTAATGTATGGATCCTGCTCTAATAGTGACAGTCAGTAGCATGATCTCTGTAGTCTCTTCTTACTGAAACATATAGTCTGACAGTTAACCTGCTTACCTTTGCAGTCTCTCTATTTCCTTTTCTACCTTAGGGTTTTATTTTAGAATGTCCAACTTTTCATATTTTACCTCCCACTTAACCTCCTTCCTGAAATACACTATAATAACACCTCAAATTTTGCCCTTATCATTTCATTCACTGAATTCTGTTCTCTGCACCCGAGAATAACTGAATCTCTGTCATGTTTTCCACTGGCCCATGTTTCTCTTACCATATTATGTCAGCACCTGCTTCATCTAGCACCCACAATTCTAGCATTTTCCTGAAAGTTCCATGTACTGCTTAGCCTGATGCTCTACTTTTGCTTAGCTTATTCTTCTCCAGCACTGCGAAAGGACATTTATTCACATTTTCCAATGTACGTCTGTTTTACTTTTCAGCCACTCAGTCGCATCCACTGCTTTCTAATGATAATACTGATCTGATGCACTTTTCAGATTCAACTTTTACCATGGCTATCTTTTTTGGGATGGGATATAGCCTGTACCCTCTGTCTGACCCTTTCCTGCTCAACTCAGATCTCCTATTTTGACATAGAATTGCTCCTAATTTCAATCATTTTGGCAACAGTTATAACATTCAATTGTCTCTCTCTTCCAACTATGCTGGCTTCAAGCTCTGGAAACATGTCAAAGAATGCTGCCAGACTCTCCACCTCACTGAAGCTGGCTGTCAGCTTCTTGTTTCTCCTAAATGGTTCCTTTACTATCAGCAAATTCCATGATCCCCACTGTACCACACTGCAGCACACACACACACACACACACACACACACACACACAAAAAGCTGATATAAATAATAATCTGATTTTCAATCACATATACCAGCTTTTTTCCTGTTCGATAAAAAAAAAAAAAAAAAAACTCAAACAACAGAATGTCAACCACATATATGCATGTGTATATATATATATATATTTATATATATATATATATATATATATATATATATATATATATATATATATGTGGAGAGAGAAAGAGAGAGGAATATGCATACATACATAGATTTATATATGTGCGCGTGTGTATGTGTATATAGTGCCATGTGCCCATGCATCACTTGATATGTGACTTTTCACAACATTTTCCATGTTCTGCTCAATAAAAGTATTCATACTAAAAATAATCAATTTTCCTTTTGAGATGGAAACATTTGCTACTGAAGTATTGTTATTTCAAACTGCAGCAATAAAATTGTGGTGTTAGTAAAGTGAGCTTACCAGAAGCTTTCTTCAGTTTTATTTTGTCTGTTTTTTAATACATTTTGTGATAATCCATAGCACAGACGCGTACACACACACACACACACACACACACACACACACACACACATATACACACACACATACACACACACACTATGTGTGGTGTATGTGTGCACGTGTGTTTGTGTCTGTGCACGTGCATGTGTGTGTGTAAGTGTGTCTGTGTGTGTGTGTGTGTGTGTGTGTGTGTGTGTGTGTGTGTGTGTGTGTGTGTGTGTGTGTAGCATATTTAAGCAATAACCCACAAGTGAGTGTTAGAATATCAGGATTTACCCTCAGGGTTTTGGTATGATCATGAGGATGAAGCCCAAGTGACTAAACAAAGGCAACCATAGTTAAATCCTAATATGCCTACATCCACTTGTGGGTTATTGCTATCACATAATGACATTATTTAAGAAAAAAATGACTTAACTTTCTTAAATAATGTCTTTGTATAATGGTGCCTTAGTGTTCCTCCTTGTTGTTTGCCATTCTTCCACATTCTCTGAAGTACTGCTCATGCCTATGGGAGTCGCAATCCCATGCTTGCACAGTACATCAGTGCTGTTGAATAGAAGCAATGGAGAAACAGAATTTCTGTTGCTGTTTTTTTTTTTTTTTTTTTTGAAGAGAAGCAATATAGAAAAGAGAACCTCCGTTGTTGTTTAACATTTTCTGAAAGATATGAATGCTAAGTCATAAATGTCTGACATTATTAAATGACTTCAACCCCACTGTCTTGCTGGAAAAGTATTTTTTATGTGGAAACTACTAATACTATGAGGCAAGAATTTATACATTCTGTGAGGATGAGGACAGTTGAGAGGCACAAGAGTCTGCCAAGATTTAAGGAGGGACAGTTTGCAGAAATACAAGGAAAAGCAGGTATGCTTCTGTTTCTTTACTTTTTGACTGTACCTGATGTTTCTCATACTTTAGTGGCCTGACTTTTTTTCTGCTGGTATATGCTCAATTTACAACAGGCACACTGCTGATTGGTCTGTCTAATCAATGTGCACGTTTTTGACTAACAGTGACATGCCATTGTATAATGATTGTTTGATACATGAAAGATCTTCAGAAGCTACTTATCATGAAGCTTTTCTCTTAAACTAAAAGAATAAGATACGAAATGTATCACACAAACCACACCCTTCATACTTCACATATCCATTTTCTGTGCTTTTTAATATAAGAACAGTGTTTTCCTTTAGCTTCAAACATCTGTATTACTTGCCTAGGCTTCTACAGAATAGGGCTTTCAGGTAGCTTAGAATGTTTTTTTTTTTTTTTTTGAATGGTGTCTTCTGAATGTTCTTGAGGTCTACTGCTTTGGCAATTTTAATCTTTTGTAATGTCTTTTTATTTTTTATTTATTACTGTGGTATTGTCCTGACTTAATGGATATGTTTATCCAATTGACACTCTAAGGGAACATGGTTTGATATTAACATGGGGCCTGTAAGCATCCCTTATCAGACAAGCATGGTCTACTAAGTAAGACCAAGAGTTCCCTGTGTCATCAGTAAAATATCATTCAAATCCAAGGCCTTTGTCTCAGTCATAACATATCTGCTAACCTATGAGTTCTAACCACTCTATGGATGCCTTTCACATCATTGATTCTTGTCAATATATTCCAATCCCACATATACATTATTTCCTCTCCCTGGAAACTTTGAAAAAATAACAGCAAGGTTATTAATAGTCTCTTTAAACATTATCTGGGCCAACTCAAGTGAAAATTATACACTAATATAATAAACCTTACTCTCCCAGAAAGCTTTTTAAGTCCCATATAATGTATTGGATATGTTTGTCAAAGTCAAAGAACTATTCCCCTATGTCTGACTCCCAGAAAGGATAATGTTAACTCCCACTTGTTGAGTTACCCTTAAAATCATATTATGGTCAGTCACATCAAGGAGTATCAACTGCAAGGCCACAATGAAAGAGAGCAACTGCTTCAGATAAGCCATTAGGTTGGGAGGGTGGCCTAATAGTTAAGGTGCTTGCCTTACAAACACAAGGTGCAGGGTTTGATTCTCACAAGGGGTAATTGGCTAGGCTTAAAATGGCTCGCAAGGGCATTTAGCTTAGTATGAACCTATTACTCTATTTTTCAAAACTGTTTTGATTAGACCATTAGCATTTCAAGTAAATCATCTTATATACTTCATAAACTAATATTGACAATTGTTCTAATTCCGGAAGTTAAAGTGTACATTTTAGTTAAGGCTTTAAATCTCAAAGCTAAATTTGCACTGCAAAAATTGATAATTCCATGTTCGTTTCTTTGCTCAATAATTCTGGACAAAGCCAAAAATAATGAATATAAACAGTTAATAGAACAATAAGATTTGTATTAACATGCACATTTCTGATCAATTAGAAGCATGAAACTCTAATGTCTGACATTATTGACTGGCTGTAATCCTTAGTAACTTACCAGAACATCAAAGATTTTATGGGAGACAGGGCAGAAATATGTGACAAAATCAGTCATTATGCAAAATCAGGGACAGCAGAGAGGTATGTGTACATCACTTATACAGCAAACATGTGAACAGACCACTAAGTTTTTCACATATATATTAGATTGCATTATAACTCTATACAAATCAAACTAAAGCAACATATATATATATATATATATATATATATATATATATATATATATATATATATATATATATATAAAACTGTATCTACTTCAATCAGTTTTGTAAAACCATGACTAATGCCTAACACACATTTTCTTCAACACACAGATAACTCTGTATCTGTACTGTTATCCTCCAATAATGAACACTACTAAATATCTCCCTGCTTAGTCACCCCATTTCTGTTATTCATTGCTACTCATTGCACCAACATAAAGGCTTCAATAGACATGAAATAAGTTTAAACAAACATAGTCTAGCCAGCGAATATCATCATTCATACATTGCACAAGTAACATAGAAAAGCTATCCATAGTTTGTTAAAAGACACAGTGTATAGATATCAGGAAACATAATAACCCCAATTTGCAATTGTTTTGTAAACCATGGTGATTCATTCAAATCAGTCTGTCAGTTGAGACAATAATTTGTCCATACCTAGAAAACACTTAGATATGATGCCATTTAGCACAAGGCAAACACTGTTGCCACCTTAACATATATTCTCTAATGTGCATAATAACCTTGATATTACAATTTTAAACTAGTACTGAGATTAAAATTAAAGTTGAGGTCTGGGAAAAAAGTCAAAAATAAAAATCTGACCTACAAAATCAATTTCAAAATTTCTCAGTAATTGCTGTTAAACACTGTGTAAGTTTGTTGATAATGCCTGAGTGGGGTATTGCATCAAATGATTTAGCCAGATCTAGGTAGGCGGTATGCACCATTTTATTTCTTTTTCATCCCCTATATACAGGAGCATCTGGAATGCAGTCTTCAAGACCACCTACACATGGTAAGCATGCATATTTTATTGTCATTTGTGTATATAAGGTAGATATAGGTCCAACTGAGACTAATAAATGCATTCCTTTAGCATCTATTATTGTTTAACATATCTTTCATATAACAAAGGTCAGACTAATAATTGCATTGCTTTAGCATCTATTATTGTTTAACATATCTTTCATATAACAAAGGTCAGACTAATAATTGCATTGCTTTAGCATCTATTATTGTTTAACATATATTTCATATAGCAAAGGTCAGACTAATAATTGCATTGCTTTAGCATCTATTAGTGTTTAACATATCTTTCATATAACAAAAGTCAGACTAATGATTGCGTTGCTTTAGCATCTATTAGTGTTTAACATATCTTTCATATAACAAAGGTCAGACTAATGATTGCATTGCTTTAGCATCTATTATTGTTTACCATATCTTTCATATAACAAAGGTCAGACTAATAATTGCATTGCTTTAGCATCTATTATTGTTTACCATATCTTTCATATAACAAAGGTCAGACTAATAATTGCATTGCTTTAGCATCTATTATTGTTTACCATATCTTTCATATAACAAAGGTCAGACTAATAATTGCATTGCTTTAGCATCTATTATTGTTTACCAAATCTTTCATATAACAAAGGTCAGACTAATGATCGCATTGCTTTAGCATCTATTATTGTTTACCATATCTTTCATATAACAAAGGTCAGACTAATGATCTCATTGCTTTAGCATCTATTATTGTTTACCATATATTTCATATAACAAAGGTCAGACTAATGATCGCATTGCTTTAGCATCTATTATTGTTTACCATATATTTCATATAACAAAGGTCAGACTAATGATCGCATTGCTTTAGCATCTATTATTGTTTACCATATATTTCATATAACAAAGGTCAGACTAATGATCGCATTGCTTTAGCATCTATTATTGTTTACCATATCTTTCATATAACAAAGGTCAGACTAATAATTGCATTGCTTTAGCATCTATTATTGTTTAACATATCTTTCATATAACAAAGGTCAGACGAATAATTGCATTGCTTTAGCATCTATTATTGTTTAACATATCTTTCATATAACAAAGGTCAGACTAATAATTGCATTGCTTTAGCATCTATTATTGTTTAACATATCTTTCATATAACAACGGTCAGACTAATAATTGCATTGCTTTGGCATCTATTATTGTTTAACATATCTTTCATATAACAAAGGTCAGACTAATAATTGCATTGCTTTGGCATCTATTATTGTTTAACATATCTTTCATATAACAAAGGTCAGACTAATAATTGCATTGCTTTAGCATCTATTATTGTTTAACATATCTTTCATATAACAAAGGTCAGACTAATAATTGCATTGCTTTAGCATCTATTATTGTTTAACATATCTTTCATATAACAAAGGTCAGACTAATAATTGCATTGCTTTAGCATCTATTATTGTTTAACACATATCTTTCATATTACAAAAGTCAGACTAATAATTGCATTGCTTTAGCATCTATTATTGTTTAACATATTCATATAACAAAGGTTGACTAATAATTGCATTGCTTTAGCATCTGTTATTGTTTAACATATCTTTCATATAACAAAGGTCAGACTAATAATTGCATTGCTTTAGCATCTATTAGTGTTTAACATATCTTTCATATAACAAAGGTCAGACTAATGATTGCATTGCTTTAGCATCTATTATTGTTTAACATATCTTTCATATAACAAAGGTCAGACTAATAATTGCATTGCTTTAGCATCTATTATTGTTTAACATATCTTTCATATAACAAAAGTCAGACTAACAATTGCATTGCTTTAGCATCTATTATTGTTTAACATATCTTTCATATAACAATGGTCATTCTAACAATTGCATTGCTTTAGCATCTATTATTGTTTAACATATCTTTCATATAACAATGGTCAGACTAATAATTGCATTGCTTTAGCATCTATTATTGTTTAACATATCTTTCATATAACAATGGTCAGACTAATAATTGCATTGCTTTAGCATCTATTATTGTTTAACATATCTTTCATATAACAAAGGTCAGACTAATAATTGTATTGCTTTAGCATCTATTATTGTTTAACTTATCTTTCATATAACAAAGTTTTGATTATTTTCATTCACTATTTCTCTCTTTCTTGTGTTTATTGCTCTTATCATAGGTGACCCTGACAGTTATGCAGTGGAATTGCTACAATCTGATACCTCTGATGATGATGGTGGCAATGAATAGGCACAGTCTGGGGGTGCAGAGGGTCAGTCTGACACTGAGATTGTAGCTACCAATCCCCTGTCCATATTTTGGACATGGTCAGTATGCCTAAGCATTACCCATGAAACTGAGATATCTGATATAAGACTGTTTGAAGGTGATACAGTTTATCAGGGTAGTGTGGTTACTCTGGTTGTAGAGGTGGCTGATTCTCCCCATAGCCATCATGAGGGTGAGATGCCACACAGGAGGGTTGGTAGAAGTACTCATAGGAGGCGTGCTGTTCACCCTCTTACTGGTGTGTCATTAGGTGCTGTCAGATGTATGTGCAGGGCTGTAATGGAGGCTCAGGCACATTCCACTAGGGCCTCAGAAGAGATAGTGTGAGTATTAAATGTTGTGCATTGTGACTTGTGTGCCTCCTTCGAAAGGATGAATAGCACACTGAATCATGCAATGTCTTTGATGGAATATCTGCTGGAGGAAGGTGGACATTCATGTGACTGAAGAACTGCTAAATCTTTTGATGTTAGCAGATGTGGCTATGCTAGAACCCACTCCAATAGTGGCACTGCTTCCACTGTTCTGTCAGTGATTGCGGTGTCCACACCCAGATGGTGTACGCCAAGGGGTCATGGTCCTGGACAGAGTCATGATGAGAGCTTGTCTAGTACACATCATTGACATTCAGGTAGCACATCGACTTCTAGACAGGGCTATGGACTTAGTAATGTAACTCGTGGTACAGCTAGTTATCATGGCTAGGGTCAGTGATGCTGAACTGACTACTCTACCATGCCCTGGTCACACCTGTCTGAGATGCCAGGACATAGTGCTAGCACATTGCTTGATTGTGTTCATGCAGACACACATAAGCATTGAAGAAAAAAAAAACTTGTCCATACCACCTCAAACACATGCAAACTATCTAAACAGTACTGTTGTCTGCTGTACATCTGTTATTACTACCCCAGAACAATGTATACTCTGAGAAATACATGTGGTTCTTATACACACTCACTTTCTTGGTGTCCCATCCTGTGCAAAATTGGATGACTATCCCCTGCCCATTGCGCATGTCCTTGTGACTTAGGTTTGCACATTTCTAATGCACAAAGTGGCTAACTACTGCTTGCTTACTCACAAGTCTGCATTTAACAATCGATATTGCAGAAGAAAAGGTTTGGATTTCTTGTCCCTACTCATTTGTGAATGACTGTTTATATAAATGGTGAACTTTATCATACATCAGTTAGTATTGTAAGAAAAGCACTCTAAGCATTATGTATTTCAGTCTTGCTTCTTGATATAATTGTACAACTGTAATTGACCTGTTGCATGGGTTATAGACAGTGATCATGTAAAATGCTTGATGCACAGTACTGGGTAGAATACATAGGTGTATACTGTAGACATCTGACATATAAGCTATGATTGACATAACTGCACACCTCAGACAAATGCTCTGCTTAGGGACATATGCATATTTTTATTTGAGAGTACTCATTTATGTAACATTTTTTCCTTACAGGTTCCACACTCGGCTTATCATTTCTGCAGGTACAAATTGTGTGCTTGAGGGTTGTCCCTGTCTGATGGTAGCAGAACACAGCCATTACAAGGTTAAGTAAAGATTTTGGAGTTAGTTTGACAGGCAACAGTTGCCATATCTGAATGTGTGTGGGATCTTAGGCTTTGACCTAGGTAGTGAACGTGTGTGCTGTCCATTGCCTCTAAGCCAGAGCCAGGGCATGCTGTGCATGCCTACATTTGCCAGCACCATCTGTAGATAGTAGTTCTCTGTCAGACTCCTCATTTGTATCTGCTGCTGCTGCTGCTGCTACTGCCCAGCCTGCAGTACTTGAAATTTTGGTCCTGCCCCTTGCTGTCCTTGTTGAAGCTGTTTCATGAGAATTACATTGTGTAACATGGCTCAGACTGTGAGTATTTGTGCACAGGTGCCAGAGTCATATTGTAAGGCTCCTCCAAATGCATCTAGACATTGTGACCTTGATTTCAGCAATCCAAACACACATTCTATGATCTTCCTAGTTTGCGCATGGAACTCATTGTATCCTTGTTCGGTGGGTTTGTGTGGGTTGATAATGGGTGTCATGAGTCAAGGTTCCAGTGCATAACCTGCACTCCCCACAAGAAGCCCTAGTGGAAAGTCCGCTCCAGAAAACATATAATAAAGCTCACGTGTGCCCTATGTTTGTGTCAAGAAATCTGCCTGGGTTACCTGCACAGACGTTTGGATGATCCCATGTGTATTACAGACGATCTGACAGTTTAAAGAGTGATATCTTTTTTTGTTGATGTGCCTCCTTTCCTGTTCCCTGGGTGGACTTATATTTCTATTTTACTGCAGTCTATGTCTCCCAACACTTCAGGGATGTGTGTTTTTGCATAAACTTTCTACATGGTTCTTGTTCGTTCCTGTGGGATGCATGGAAATCAGATGTGATTGCTTGCATGTTGTAGCATTGCATTTAAAAATTGATCTAATTTTCTAGAGGCAGACACCTGTGACACCCTTAAGATATGCCCTCTGGGTCTCTTAAAAGTATCAGTACCTAGTATATGTAATGTTACACATATCTTTTTTTTCCATTAGGATGGGTTCTTCACAGTTTCCCTGCGGCCTGAGGTGGGAGTGGCAGAGGTTCCTCTAGCATTTCCTTGTCCATCCTGTATTGCTCTGAAATTTCTGAGTTGTGCAGTTCATGATAAGTCAATCAAGGTCTAAATACCCTTCTCCTTCTTGCCAGAGGTCTGGCAGCAGCAGCACTCTGATTTAAAGCATGTTGCACATACATCATAATGATAGCAGCAGCAACCCCTAACATGTTTTTGAATGTAACTGTGCCTGTATTCCAAAGGGTTTTGGAGTTCATGGCAAAAGTGAGTATTGAGCATACACGATCCCTTTATAGCTTTCTGAATAACATTGCCATGCTGGATTGGTTAATTAGTATGTAATTTGGCTCTTTATGTTGTTGTTAGCATATCCTGCCATTTCCCTTTGTTTTGAGGCTCTATATGACATGTAGAGCTGTTTAATGAATACCAAATTGCACGCTATTGTTGTGGTGGCACTGCATGGCTATAGCAGCACTTAGTGTAGCTGCTAATGAATCCAGTCTCCACTGTTCTACATTAACAAACATCTGAAGTTGTACTAGTACAGAGTCATAAGATAATGCTGGGCTCATCTGCACTATATTGTCTTGAATAATCAAGATGGTCTGTTACTGAATTCATATATTCTCTCCCCCCTGCTTATCACACATATTTCTCACCATAAAATATATAATATCAAATAAAAATGCAGTTCTGATGATAAAAAGCCAGAAAAGATCTTGTAAAACTTGACAGCAGACATCTGACATATAATCAAAGATGTTTGACAGCTCATCCATAATAATATCACATGGTATTCTACGTTCTTCTGATGACTCTACCTATACTCATGTTGCAAGTTTACAGAGATCTTAAACAAGAAAAGTCCCTCTAGTGAAGTAATAAGGGGGACAGATCTTACGTAGCTTTGCTTGTGACATAACAAAACTGTTCTCTAGTATTTGTTACAGCTGGTCTTTATGTTAAGAAATACAGATTCCAACTTTCAAGCAGCTCTTCGAAATGGAAATATATTGTTAAAGCAACAGGCTAGCCACCCTGCAGGGTTTTAATCTCGCAAGGGATATTGGTACTAAAACTATGAATTATGAACCTATATTCCAGTACAGAATACAACACTTTTCTAGACTGAATCTCTCGGAATGGTAACAGCATCCCTCTCAGATGACAGTATACTTGCTACTTGTTTAAATACGCCTTACTCATATCTCTCAAGCTTGTAAAAAAATACTCCAGCATAACAGTTTAATTGTCAGATACTTGAGTCTCTTTTGCTATTTTCACATAGGTCAGTTTGAAGTGGTTGTATTTTGTGAGCGGTCCAAACTGGCATCCTTCCACACAATGTAAGAGAAAGGTTTGATACTGCTTGCCAGTGATGGCTATTTCTCCAAGGTGCAGTCAACTTGGAGTAGGAAAGATAAAGAAGGGGGTTTAGGGGGCAAACCCCCTAACATGGTGATGTAGAGGTCCTTGCCTCCTGGCAAATAATAGTTGTGCTTTGTGCTTCATTTGCTCATATTATGACTAAATTCAGTACATGCTGTTGCAAGCATGTGTCCACATGAGTGCATCCTTTATGAGCTTTTATGATGTAAGCTTGCTGAGGAGACATAGTGGGGCTACTTTTGGACTATAAAAACTTAACCTCTAGTCTCAGTTAAAAGCCTCTTTGATATTTTTTTTCAAAGCACACTCCTACTAAGAAATCTACTCAAAGAACTAACTAACTGCTATGTCACTAGCCTTGAAAAGTTATTTCAAATGAGAAATTACTTTCTAAAAGATATTAAAGTAAAGGTATTCTACTAACTTCAGAAAACAATTGCTAGTCCACTTGGTCCAAGTAGGAAGCCCTTGCAGAAAGTCAAGTTAATGAACTGTTAATCATGGATCTCAGTTCCAACTCTGGTAAATGTTAATCAGCATGAGATTCTTTGCTTAGCAGTGTTTACAAAACTGTTTTTGTACAGCCACTATATTGTTTGGAATGTTCTCAAAATATACCCAAATGAAAGTGATGATTTTCTATAAATGGGGTCTCATGGGAACATAGTTTCTGTTACTGTAATCTTTTAAACTGCGATTAATGTCTCTAAATTAACATTTTTAGGAAATCTGGCCAGAAAAAAAATAACCTTTCTCCTCATTTGTCTTTGCTTTCCCTTTAGGGCTAGAAAGGGTTGCACAAGCATTAATCACAATCATTAACTCTAAAATTACTTGCAGCAAAAACAAGCAAGCAAAAATATTACTCAGTAATGGAAGAGTGATGGCATCCCTTCAGCAAATCAAGCTTACCAGTTGATAAATGAACGTTACTATTTGCCTGTGTAATTTTCAGGCCAGGTTTTGTATAACCTTAGCAAAATAATAAAAAAGCTTCCCTGATTAATTACTAGGAAGCAGGTCCTGGCAGTTTCAGCTTAGCACATGCAAGCACACACACATCCACACACCCAGACTCGCACACCCTCACACCCATACACCCACACCCACTTGTTCCTTGAAGCCATTTTTCATAAGTTCATAAACAGCAATCAGGCTAAGTCACCATCAAGGAATAGTAACTCCAATATAGGTTCATAGATTGGTACTAAGCTAACTGCCCTTGCGAGCCATTCTAAGCCTAGCCAATTATACCTTGTGAGACTCTAACCTTACACCTTGTGTTTGCAAGGCAAACACCTTAACCATTAGGCCACCCTCCCAACCCCTAGGTTAACATATAACAGGATAAAATACTTTTTTCACAACCCATATATCCAATCTATTTTTAAAGGTCTCTATATTCTTTCTACTCTTATTTCGACTGGAACTTTATTCCATATCTCCATTCTTTGGATGAAGTAGGAGAGCCACAATTTAGTTCTTATTGCACTCAAATAGAATTTCTTATTCTTAAGCTGCAATTATATATTATTCAAAAACAATTTGCCACATCATGCTAAGCAAGTTTGCACAATGCGGAGTCATGTTCAGGGTTAGTGCAATACAGAAAACACAGCTACATGTTGTTGCAAGGTCAACTGATATTTTCTGCAATTTTATATGCTAATGACTATATCATAGGTTCATAGGAGGTTATTAGATTAATGGCTCTAGAGCCTTTACAAGCCTAGCCATACTTATCCCGAGTTGCCCCAATTGCCACTGGTTAGGTGAGTGAAGTTCACAGAGGTAAGGTTCTATGGTAATTCATATAGACTATCTCTGCCCAGGAGGGACATGAGCACCACCCCAGGAATTATTTGTGTTAAAAAAATTCTTAAGCATTTTTGAGCTTGATGGTGTATCTGGTCTTACAATTACATCAAATAAAACTGATTTATGGTCCGATCTTACTAGGGAGGACATCACATGGGGGAGGTGCAATGCTTTCCCATGTTTGTGAATACTATATCCAAGACATTTCAGCCAATTGTGGGTGTGATGACTACCTCTTCCAGGGCATTTGCACTGACAAAGTCCAAGAATATCTGATCCAGCATGTCTGTGGTCATGTATGTTTCCCAGTTGATGGTAGGATAATTAAAATCATCCATGAGTAAGGTGCTGGACTGTATGGCAAGTGATTCCAGTAAGCCCAGATATGCAGTGTGTTTTTCCTGTTTCATGGTGAGGGACCTATAGCTGGCTATGATGTGCAAATGGGCTTTGCATATAGTTAATTGGGCATGGAGAGCTTCAAGAGAGTTATACTATTTGGCCAGTCTAGGGGTGTAGTTATCCTTAATGATGGTGGATACACCCCCTACTGGTTATTTCCTGCTCAGTTTGTAGTCTGAATGTATGGAAAGCATTGTAGCACTGCATGGCTTGGATGCTTTCCATGCCTTTGAAGCATGACTCGACGGCTGCACAGATGTCAGCATCTTCCAAAGTGAGGATGGCTTCCAGGGAGTACAATTTCTTGTTTAGACTCTTATCATTAAGCAAAAGCACCTTGAGTTTATCTAGAGAGGATTTTGTTATGTTGGGAGGTTGGTTATTTTGACACTGCCTAAAAAGGCAAAATAGGGGCGGCTAATGCTTTTGCTGGTACCTGAAATCCTAGAGGAGATGGGTGCAGACGATCTCTGGCAAAGCAGTATGGCCTGTACACCATGTCTTCCCAGGCTGACAGATATAGGATCCCCTTGGACTGACACCAGAAGCTAAGCCAAGTGTCAATGTCAATCATTTTTGTTTGTATTGTGGCATCATGCTTGGAGAAGGTAGATTGCTGCATAAAGCTAGGCTTACACCTGCCTGTGGCACATAATCTAAGAGCTCAGTCATGTCTCTCTTCATATAGTCCATTGAGAGTGCATCTTAAGTAATTCACCCCCAAATGGACTATGATGGAGTCATACTGGTTCTTACTGTAAAATACCTGATTTGGAGCACAAGTATAACAAGACCAAACAAACTACCTACAGCAGCTATACAACTAACAGATGCAATGTAACACAGCACAATTAACCACTTAAGGCAGCAGCAGCAGACAATGCATTTTTTTTTATTTATTGAAACTGATAAAGTAAGTCACAGTATATCAGTATATAAAAGACGTGAAAAAAGATACTTAGAGCCCTTCAATGTGTTTCCCAGCTCAGATAGAGCAGGTAAACACCTACTGTCGCTAGATGAATAATCGTAGTTCTCCTAATATAAAAGCACAGTAAAGGAATGTCCAGAATGAAATGCTACCACAAAGAAACTTAAAGATACAGATACAGCATTGTACTTTAAACAGTTTATAAAACTGTGATTATTCATTAAAGGTCTTTGCTTTGTATAAATAAGCCAAGAGTCACTCAACTGTGCAGAATTTATAAAGGCACTAAAAACAAGCTAAGCAGATTAATAAACCCTTCAGCCAATAAAACTACATGCATAAATCTTAAGTGTTTCCTCAACATAAACAGACCAGGATACCTTCCAGTGCAGTAGATGGAAAATCCACTGACCTCCTGATGTAAAAACAAGTGGTTGCTAGAGTGTAAAAATATACTACTTTATCCAGCTGCTAGCTAGATAATGAATTCAGAGCAAGTAAATAAGTAGAATATACATTGAGAGGAAAAATGCACTTTTTCAATATAAGCACAAAGAAAGGCAAATACATAATTCCAGATATAAACAGCAGCGTAGAAAGGCAGGAGCTAGTAATTACCTATGAAGTGCCACATATGATTCTGAGGCAATGCAAGATGGTGGACTGATTCACAAACATTTAAATGTTACACCGTGATGCCACACATGCAAGGAGTTTGAGCCTGGCCACATGCATATGTTCAAAAAGCGTACATTGTGCAAATATGCTCGGGGTTGTGGCATGCTATTGTAAATGTGTATTTGCAGAAAGTTCTCATTGCAGTGGATTTGCTCAGTGATGCATGATATCAACCCATAGGATATATAACCTTTCTTAAAATTTCATGCCAATCATTTGCGAAGAGGAACACTATACAGCAAACTATGGAAATGCATTGGCCTCATCTGCAGCCAGACTGGAATCATGGAGTAACTATCAGTGGATACCAAGGAATATGTGGCTTTATGTGTACTAGCAACAGGGAATTTTTCTCTTTTACCTTAGGTAATGTGCTCTCTTACCCTTTGCCTCTACTTCCTCTCTTTTACCCTATACCTCATAAACTTCCCCCAACCCACTCCTTTTATCTAGCAAAATGAACTCCACCAAGCACCAGTTCGTATAAGTGACACAGAGAAAGTAAAATATATAAATGGATGTCACCAAATGATGTACTCAAATCAATAGCGTACAACACACTTTAATACAAGCTTTCATCATACGACTTCATCAGAAAATACTTACAAACCATTTCACTCTGTTTAAATACACAATCAATTAACACATATCAAATAATCTAATTAAACAATTAATTAATAATGCACTTTATAAAAAATATTTAATAAAATTCATTAAAACCATAGTTAATTATTAAATAATGGCAATATATTCTGTTCTTTATGTATGCCTAACTTTCTATATTTTAAAAAACATTTCACATTTATTGCTTCATTTAAACCAGGAAATTTATCAGAATTCAACCTGACCTGCCATAATGTTTCCTTTTGTTCCAAAAAATTCTTAAAGTCACCGGCTCTATAGTCAGGTTTGCAAATTTCCAACACTGAAAATACAAATTTTTTAAAAAATTCACAATTAATGGAATGTTTATACAAGGCATTATTGTCGTCTTTACTTTTGATGCTGTATAGATGTTCTTTTATGCGGGTACTTAAATTACGTGTAGTCATTCCTACATAAAATGCTGGGCATGCCGTACACATACCAACATAAACTACCCCGCATGAATTACAGTCTACATATCCTGGTACTTCAAAAATTCTATCACTATTCAATATTGAAATACTAGTACCAACAGAAATAAATCTACAGACTTTACAACTATGACAGCAAAACATGCCTTTTTTCTCAATAATATTTTTCTTGAAAACAGTATTCTGATATTCCAGCATGTTTTTAATGTTATGAGAATTCCTAAAAACAAAATGTGGTTTAGCACCTAACACCTTTGCAACATCCTGATTTCCCTGAATCACTCTCCAATTTTTTGTTAAAACTGATGCAATAATATTCATTTCACCACTCATTTCCAATGAACATATACATTCCTTTTTAGGGTTCTTAAGTTTACAATTATTTATTCTATTATAATTCAAAGGTTCATTTAATATTGCTGGAAATAAAGATTCATGTTTCTCAAAAATTTCATTTCCACTATTTATTAAAACATCAAAGTCATAACCTCTTTCAACAAACAAAGAAGTTATAAAATGAAATTCTTCAACTAAATTTTTCTTTTTACTAGTCATCCGACTAGCTCTTATATATTGCCCTCTTGGGATATTTTTAATAATATGTCTAGGATGGTTGCTTTTGTAATGCAGGTAACCATTTGTGAACGTCTTTTTTCTATATATTTTACTATGGAACCTATTTTCAGTAAGGTCCCACCATAAACATACATCTAAAAAGTTCACCATTAAACCTATATCACCAATGGTAAATTTTAAAAAATCAGAATGACTATTAATCTGCATGGTAAGATTTTTTACTACCATTTCATTTCCTTCAATTATAAAAATTAAATCGTCAATGAACCTTTTATAGAAAATAATACTAAACTTCTTTAATATACTAGATAAAATATCCATTTCCCACCAAGCCATAACAGTATTGGCAAATGACGGGGCAGCTGGTGACCCCATAGCAATTCCTTTCCTTTGCCTGTAATACTGTTTATCAAAAATAAAATAGTTGTTTTCCAACACAATTTCTAAAAAACCACAAATAGTGGAAATTATGTCATTTGAAACTAATTTATTCCTAGTTAAATAAATGCGCACAGCTTCAATACCTTTATCATGTGGGATACACGTGTACAGTGATGTAACATCCAAAGTAAAAATAATATGCTTTATGGGGTCAAAAACATTTTCTTTGGCAAAATTACTAACTTCTTCCAAAAAATGCCAAGAATCTTTAATGTAGGACGAACTTTCCTTTAGAATCGGTCCTAAAACAGCATCTATGATTAATGAGATACCTTCAGTACAAGAATGTGGACTTGACACCACAGGTCTAAACGGGGGTCTTTTTGTATCCTTATGGATTTTGGGGATTCCAAAAATCACCCCTATTTTGGGATGTTGTACAGAACAAAAGTTGTACAATTCTGCATTAATGTACCCAGACATTAAGGCTTCATATAACTGTGATTCAATAAATCTAAACTTCTTATGTATGTCAAACAGCTTAACTTTTTCATATTCTTCTTGATTATCTAAAATTTTTTCCATACTACTATTATACACTTGTTGTTCCATTATTACTACATTAGACCCTTTATCGCTTTTCATAAAACGCATTGTACTTCTTAAAGCTATGAGATGTTCTAAAGCCTTTCTTTCCTCTTTATTTAAATTATCATTATTTTTCTTAGTATTTTTTAATGCCTTTTTTATGTCCTCAATACATATTTTCTCAAACACTTCCATAGTATGTTGTAATTTAGGAACAAAACTTGATGGTTTTATTAATGCTTTACTACATTCAGGTATATCATGCATCACATAAGCTAAATTTAAATTTCTGACAAATTTCTTAACATCAACAACTGTACAGCTATAATTAGCTTTATAATATGGCACAAAATTAAAACCATATTTTAATAAATTTAATTCGTCACTTGAAAAAACATGTTCAGTTAAATTAATGATGTTAAAACAGTCAATATCATCCATCATGCTTCGTCCCCCGACGAATTTGACCCCAAAAAAGTACGACTTCTTGTCAAAACAGTTGATTTATTACCTTGGTTCCTTTTTGCCATTAAGGCCTCATTTACTGTTTTTGGTTTTACACTAGTGCTTTGTTGTCCCCTGGCCGGTGAAGGCCTATTTAATCCAACCCTTTGTGGCTTACCAATGTCCTCACTATTTGCACTGCTACCATTAGGACCACTAACTTTTACTGCTTTATCACTAGTAATAACAGTCATATCATCATTTCCTTTATCAAAATTCCCACTGTCTATTATGTTGTTCGCGTTCACCACTTCACTGAAAGAACGCTGATTAACACGCTGATTAGCAAAGTCGTCCCCAGCTATAATGTTACCATTTTTCTTCCCAGAAAAATTATTCCCCCTACTATTAGGCGCAAAATTGTTATAAGCTGCATTATTATTATACACCTCAATATCACGTATCAGTTTAGAGTGCTTTCTATTGAACACTTCTGTGGCATGTACATTAACTTCACGTGATAACACATTAAACAACATTTCAAAACTTTCACTGGATAAATTACTTTTAATGTGATTCTCAATGGTGTTAATTTCCGTTCTCAACAAGTCCATTTTCTCTTTGTTGTTGTCACTTAAAAGTCTCAAAAAATTCAGTCCTGCTTCGTTAAAGAAAGTCACCAAAGTCTTAAACATAGGATTCCCCAAATTGACCCCATTGGGGCATTTGAAGAACCGTAAGCCTTTCGGAACAATACCAAGTTCCAAACATTTAGAAAAATAGCAGTTTTCCAATTGTAATGATTTGTACCTTTTTAACAGTCTCAGTAACTGTTCCCGTTGCGTAGAAACCGACCCAAAATTACTGGCACCTCTGTTCCGACTAAAACTCCGAAAAGGATTCTCTTCTCCGTGTAATAAATGTTCACAGCACCTATCGGCTGTATTACGGACGGGAAATTGCAAACCATTTCTTCTTGCTCCTCGCCCGTTGCTTTCCATTGTGGGACTTCCCAGATCAACCACCGTCTCGTCTTCCTGAAATGATGTCATCGGGCTTGACGTCCTCTCCGCACTGCGTTGTACATTCGATTTGGTGATAAGAATCTTCAACGAAGCCTGGATATCCAGCAAAGTAGTCAATAGAATAGCATTCACATTTTCACCCATTGCCGATGGCGTCGGGTGTATAGACAAATTAAGTAAGGAGTCCTCAACTGCTTCCGCCATGCCACACCAAAAAAGTAACAAATAAAATAGCAAAACGAACTCCACCAAGCACCAGTTCGTATAAGTGACACAGAGAAAGTAAAATATATAAATGGATGTCACCAAATGATGTACTCAAATCAATAGCGTACAACACACTTTAATACACGCTTTCATCATACGACTTCATCAGAAAATACTTACAAACCATTTCACTCTGTTTAAATACACAATCAATTAACACATATCAAATAATCTAATTAAACAATTAATTAATAATGCACTTTATACTCCTTTTATCTCTCCCACTTCACCTTCTCTCTCTCTGTCATCTCCTCATATTTCTAGCTTCCAAAAAAATAGTTTTTTTATCTGTACATAAATGTTTTACTTACATGTTGTTTTCATCTGAAATGCCTGTACTTTTAATATGTTTAGACCACATGAATCTCACTTTTGTAAATCATTACCTAGGATTAGAAATGTTATGCCTTTTTTAACAAATTGTATATTATCTCTGTATTTTTCAGTGTTCTACTACTTTATTTACTTTTGTATAATTATTGTAAAATTGTCTATATCCTGTGGAGCTTTTCTCCCTGGGCCTCCCAGTCCCAGTAGACTATCCCGATCATCAAACTGTAATAACTAAATAAATAAATAAAATTTTTAACAACCTACTGAAAGGTAGGCCTCTGCCTTGGGAATACTCTGTCATTTCATTGGTGCCATGCATCAGCATGTGGGGGAAGATATGTCATTCCCAGATTCCCCTTAAAAGACAGCCAACACCATGCAGGAGTTATATATGATATAGCATGACTCCCTAAGGTTCTGGGATCCATAAACTGTTACCACATTGAAATAAAAGCAATTCCTGGTGAACTGGGAAGGAGGTACTTAAACTAAAAACTGTATCACTCCCTCAACTCCCAGGTGGTCTGTAATGCACAGGGTATTGTGTACAGTGCATGTGCAGGCCACATTGGCAGTTTCCACAACACCCACATTTGGCACACATGTGACCCTTATAAATGGCTTGTGTGGGGTAACTCCCCATAGGGGCATCTTGTGGGTGAAGCCAAATATGCCCTAGAACCCTGGCTTATGGCACCCATCAGAAATCTATACAATCAAACTGACCAGAGGTACAGTAGTGCATTATAGGGTCATAGGTTCATAGATGATATTTAGGATAATAACCCTAGGGGGTCTTTCTATGCCTATTCATGCTTCCCAATGTATCTGACAAGTTTTGATACACTGGGGCTATTTTAAGTGGTATAAGTAGGCCTGGCCATAGATATTCAAGAATTTATAGGCTGTCTCTGTCTACTAGAGAAATACGTGCAAGACCAGACCTAGTAAAAAGAAAAGGCTTTGGCACGGTCTGCATAAGACATGTTGTTTATGTGAGGAACCTCTGTGGATGCTCCAGTTGCTGCATATGCCTGGTCATGTGTGCACTAAAAGGGCAGTTGTACTCAATAATTGGTCTCATAAGGGCCAAGTGCAGAAGAACAATGACTTCCTTGGATCTAGATGCCATACCCTTGCTCATAAGTTGTGCAACGTTGAATTCCCTTACTACCATAGACACATGATGGTCAAAGGCCAGGTTACTGTTTACTGTGTTCACAAACCCCTGACTACTGGGTCTACTATTAGGAGTGTATTATCAATGTGATAGTTCCCAGGGATAACCTGCTTCCCAAAGCATAGTATCATGTATTTATTAGCATTGTGTTTTAGATAGTGGCTCTGCACCAGTTCTTTGTCTGTGTCAGGCCTTCTTATAGGTTCTTACTAGGCTAACGACTCATGTGGAACATTTTAAGCATAGACAATTACCCCCTGTGAGAAACAAACCCTTTAACTTGTGTTTGTAAGGCAAACACCTTAATCATTATGATAAACTCCCACCCAAAGTATGCATGTTCTGGATTAGAGCCCTGGGCCATCTGTACTCCATTCTAATGCCCTATACATGTCCCCACATGCATTTTTTTTCCTGGAGGTTATTTGTATCTTTGGGGGATTCTGTGACTACACTTAGTTTGTAATCATTTACAGATTTAGCCAGAGGCCCTTGACATTGTCTTTGACTTCAGAGAAGTAGACGCCAAAATGAATGGCCCCAGCAATAAGCCTTGAGGTACCATACTAGGGACGGGCCTCTTTGTGGAAGTAGACTCTCCTGTCCTTATGTCTTGGGGCCTATCTATGAGCCAGCTGGCTATCTAATGCGTGACATGAAGGCTAATGCCTAACTTTTTTCAGTTTGTCTACAATGGGCTAGTGGAATACTGTATTGAAGTTTTTGGCTAGGACAAGATAAGTGGTATTCACTTTTTGTTCTCATCTATTGTTTTGGTAACCTTCTCAAAGAAGTCCATCAGGTTGACTACACATGACCTGTCCCTGAAAATAACAAAATGGTTTGGATCCAGTGTCTGAAGTTTTCCTATATTATAGTTTATCATTTTCTATCACAAAACAGGACATTATACAATGCATATTTGGTTTTCTGAAGTCACAGTTTCATTGTTTGATACATCCATTGATGCTCTAAAATATGACCCTGCTGCTTGAGCCAAAAATCTAACTGTGTGTACTGTGTTGCACAATATTATAGTTAGGAGAAAGTTACAGCATGGTGGTGTAGGGTCTGTTGTTCACAGCACTATAGGCAAAGGTATATCAGAAAGATGGGGAGTCAGAAAAGGACCCAGCAGATGGAAAACACCATAATAGACTGAAGTGGACACATTATGCCATGGCAGTAGTAAAAAGGTACTGGATTGCATGTAGCTTTATGACATAACTACACAAGAGCTAAGTAGATACACTACAGTAAAAGTGATGCATGCAAAAATACCAGACAGGTCTTCCCCATGCATCTGTGGACAATGCTGTGTGTCAGAGGTGGGTAACCCAAGTAATGGTGTACAGTGGGCAGGACACAATTATTGTCATTTGCACAAATGGATAAAGAAATACAGGAGTGCTTATCTTTCACAGGGACATTTGTGAATGTGAATGCTATTATGTAGCAGAAGACAAAAAGTATTTTATAGATAGTGAGAGAAATGTTATGGGTGGGGGGGGGTTAATGTGGAGAAAGTCTAAATTTATTGGATATGATGGAAGTACTGTTGGCTGTGGTGGCCTGAGTGTGGGTGTGGGTATGTGTGTGTGTGTGTGTGTGTGTGTGTGTGTGTGTGTGTGTGTGTGTGTGTGTCTGCACGGACACAGCTTCAGCACTTGCTACAGCACTATGGTTTGCCTGACAGACTGTCCAGGGCATGCATGACAAGGGGTTCAAGTTCCAGTGCATGTCCCTGTCCATGAAAGCTAGCCCTATTAGGAGTTGTAATGGCTGTGTCATGACCTTAGCTATATTCTGGTGTGCGTCCTGAACTTGACTGAAACATGCCAGAGTATATGCCAGCATGACGATGGCCATGACTAGAGGAACGCCCTTTCCTTGGTGTATATACATCTCCACAATTAATGTTGTGGTGCTAGAATTGCATGAGCAGGATGAAGCAGAAGGCATGCCTCTAGGATGGCCCCTCTCCCCTGCCAGATGACCCAGTGAAGACTCTGTATGGTCTAATATATGATTCAGTCTGTTCAAGGAATTATATATATATATATATATATATATATATATATATATATATATATATATATATATATATATATATATATATATATATATATATTTTATATATATATATATATATATATATATATATATAAAACATGCATTCTAAAAGGTCAGCATGCACAGTCTGGATCACTCTCATTATCTCTGCCATGGCTATGGTAGAACTAGTCTGTTCCTCCAAGATGACACTGAACATGTTGGGTTGTGGCCACTGACACACTGACCTTGTGGGAGTGTGGTAAGCATATCATTGGTCAGTGCTATTACCAATGCCCCTGTGTGGACCTCCCTGCCTATGAATGATAGGGGCATATTCTGACATGTGTCTAATAGGGGTCACCAAACTTCCCTGATCTATAGTGTCCCCATAGACCTGTATGTCTTTCAGATGTCTATGCACCATGAATATAAACAGGCAGAGAAACTGTGTCCATGGTTTATGTAGATGTGGTGGTAACATATATTCAGTGTAACAGACACACATTCTGCAACCCCAACATTTCCATTTCATCCCTGCCATCTTTCTCAGAGGCTATAAACACTCCAACATCAGACAGGGACCATTCTGCAATGCTAGTTTCAGAAAAAAATCACCCAGGAGTTCACCAAAACAAAACATATCTTGAGTAAATATAACCCAGTATTACAGCTACATGTGCAACTGATATCTTTGCAGTCTAAACATACATTTAAAACTAGTACCCCTGGCTGTACTTTGTGCAGATGGGCATGGCAGTTATACCCGCAATATATCTTTAGACTATAAGTCAAAAGTATTTAATGGACATTACACTGAATACATGTTAAGGTGGAGCTGCAGTTACTGATACTTAAGACATAGGATTACATTCCTGGGGCATCTGCAGTTCAAACTTTCTCTGGCCTGTCCAGCTCTAACCGAACATCTATAGGACTTAGTGGAGGTGGTGCTGCCATTCATCAAGGACAGAAATTCCTCCATCTCCAATAAGAGGTAACTTGGTCAGTGGCCCATCACCAGTTGCCCTCTGTTCCCATGGCCTGGCATCTGCTTGTTGGGTGGCAATACAAATAAATTCCATGACCCTGTGACAGATTGTGTCATAGTTGTGGTCCTGACCACCCACCGCATTTACATTGCTGATATGTCAGCCCAACCAAGGTCACAGAAGGGCTGGTTGGTGACATGGTCAGATAAGGCCCATTGGCCATTGAGATGGAGGGCTTGTATTACATCCTCATTCTCTGCGTCTGTTCAGTTGGACTTGCAGGTGGATATGGGTGGAACACCATATGCAGCACTTTTCTTAGGACCCTGTTGTTTTAAGGCATTGTTCTGTTGATATGGAAAACAGAATTAACAGCCTAGGTCTTCCATTGCCTTAACAAATCTATACATGAATTCTAACCTAGTAGGCCATATATTATGCTCAGTTTATGCATGACAGTTAGACATGTGTACCCACAGTCTTTAAGTAAATGTAAGGCAATGTACGCATACTGCATATACTCCCCACAAAAGATTTCCAGATGTGCAAATGAACAGTATCACATGACCATTATGTTACCAGTGTTACTAAGGTTCTAGTAAATGACATACTTGCAAAACACACAACAGAAAATAGCAATAAATATTACTTGGAATATGAACCCAAGGAGGGGAGCTCCCGGGTCTATATTAGAAGACGGAAGATGTATTCTTTCGAATGTGTCCTGGTCGAACTGAAAAGGCTGAAAACAAAAAACAACGAAACGTCTGTTAAGCGAATTCTTTCCCTGGGAAAGAATTTGCTTGGCCGCTTCAGTACTTTGTCATTTTTGGCACTGTAGTGTGATCTTGGAGTTGGTATGTTTAAGTAGGGGGGGTGGGGTGCAGCCCCCCATCGGGGGATGTGGCTGGTGAAGCCCCCCACTTAATGTAATGTTTATAATTGATATATATATATATATATATATATATATATATATTTTTTTTTTTTGTTGGAACAGCGATTTTTTCCCTTGGAAAAAAATTGCTGTTCTGACACTTTGATATTGTAAGCATTCGCTTACATGGGGTCGATTAAACACCATTCGCTTTTTTAAGCGTTCGGTGATTTAATATAGACCCGAGCTCCCACCTAGCTTAACAATCTTGGAGTTTACTACTTGCAGTACACTTCTAATGCAACTTTGGCCAACACATCTTAAAATGACTGACAAACTGACATTCCTCACCGGCATTAGGGTATAGAAGCAGTCAAACTAATGATCTGCAGATGAATGACTTGTGTAAGAAGTAGCACTTATCTTATATAAACAGATATCTCACTGAGCTGGAAAACATTAACAAAAGCAGGTTACAGTATTCAAACAAGTTGGACAGTTGTTTTATTCAGTAGCACAATAAGGCCCCATGCTTCTCATTGAACTTATATTGTGTAGAGTCACCCATCTGGATGCAATGATTATGCTTATTACGGCTCATCTCATTATTTTTTGCTAAGTCACTCAGTTTGTTTCTTGGGTGCCCATGGTTAACATTGTGTAGATTTCTACATGATGTTGTGCACATGCCTGAGCACCTGTGAGAAGCTCAAAACATATGGAGGGAGCCAAGTATTCTACAGCTGCAGGAATTGCTATCCTAGCTTAAACCTTCTTCAGATGAGTCACTGTAGACCATGCTTTCTCTACAGCATACACAAAACAAGAGGACTGTCGTGTTTCACACATTAAAGTGCCATTGGAGCCATAAAAATATGGTACCATTTGCTGTTTGCCATCAATGCCCATCATTGCATAGAGGCTGGGACACATGACAACTGTTGCTGGGAACCAGTTCTCTGCCATGTCTTGTGATCACTGAAGGTGAGACATTATGGCTGAAGAAGCAGATGGTATGAGGAGGAGTCCAAGATTTTTCTGGGCATCCTTCATAAGAATTACAGCTGGAGGCTCCAACAGGAGGACTATACCAGGTCACTGTATAAGGCTGATGGCTGGAATAGTTTGGCCAAGGCTGTCACCCATGCTACTGGCATACGACACATGGGGGATCAGTGCCATCTCCACTACAGTAACATGAGTTGTTGTAAGCCTGACCTCTTTCACTGATAAGATATCAAAGTTAAGGTACAGACTCCACCTCATTATATAAGTATAACATCTTTTAGCTAACCGAATAATCTACCACTCCATGCCACCATCCACTTTGTCATTGTACCCTTTTTATAATGCTAGCCCCTGCACAGATCAAAAGGAATAGGCAGATTCAAAGGCATACACTAGACTGTTCAAGAGTGCACTGGGATGCATATACATGTGTGATGCCCCTACACTTGCCCAGTAATCAAGGGGCCTCAATCCTCACCAATGGCAACAGTGAGGGACGTATACAATGGGAGGAGTACACACACAGTAAAGTACAAGTTCCCTTAGGAGCACAGAGAGATCAAAGTCATTCTGGGGCTGGTTTCTCTCTCTTTCTCCATATCCTCAATAAAGGTTAAGATCTCAGCTGAGGGGTCAAGCCAAGACCTCCACCACTCCAACCAGTGCATCTTGTCTCTGCCCAAGTAACTGACACACACATTTTCAGATTTGATTTGATTTGATTTATATACAAACACACACACACACACACACACACACACACCTAGCTATGCCCCCCTCTGCCTAGACTATAAGGTAGTTATCACTGCCACCAACCCCTCCTTATCAGCTACTTACTGGTTCCAGCAGCTTTCTGGAACTTTTCTACGATGTGGTATCACCCTATTCCTGGCTGGCATTTGAGGTGCTTTGTCACTATCGAAATGTTTGGAATGTGGACCTCCGTCTGCAACCTGGCTTTCTAAGAGGAATCATGAATTTATCTATCCACATCTGATGAAGCCTTTTCAAACTAAAACATAATAATCGAGGCGTTAATTTTTTTTGTTGATTTGTTCGTGATTACAGTATTTACTTTTGGATTAAAGCATTTTACTTGACTACTTCCTGTCCCTTTATTGTTTCACCGGACCTGGGTACCTTTTGTGTTTATTATTATTATTATTATTATTATTATTATTATTATTATTATTATGATGTCCCCTCTTTACCCTGGGCTAGTAATCAAGGATCCCCAATCCTCACCAATGACACCGGTGAGAGGTAGCCACTAAAACAGGAATGGATTGATCCAGCATTTCAAATACAGCTCTCTGCATCAAGCACAATTTCCCTGAAGAGTGCACAAGGAACATGCTACACTGTGACTTGACTCTTTGTTTCTCCAGTTCCCTCATATCCATGTGCAGCACTGGGTATCCCTTTTTTCTGCAGTGATGCTCTGCTTGCTAAGTAGAAATCCCCTTTTCTTCCCATTTCATCTTCAGAGTTACATTCTGACTCTGCCAACCATATTCTCATGTTCTCAGGCAAAGTGTTCTTAGGTTCATAGGTTCATAGGTAGGTACTAGGCTATTGGCGCTAGGGCCTATATAAGCCTAGCCAAAAAGGTACCTTGGCTTTCGCCACCCAAGAAAATTATTTTCCTGTGCCCTTGTCAAGCAGAGCTACAGAAGTGATCCCCGGGGTGAATTTCCTATCTCCCATCCAGTCATCAAGATTTTTCTTGAAGAGTGCTAGTGATGAGCTTTGTTTGATATAAATAGATAGTTTGTTCCAAAGTATGGGAAGTCTCTGGAACAGGAATCTATCCCTCCAGCATATTCTGTTTTTAGTGGTGACAAGGTTTAGTTCCCTAGAGCATGTAGCTCAGAGTGATTGGGATTTCTTTAACTGGAGCATGTCCAACAGCTCTGGGTTTGACATAGCTTTGTATGTTATGCAGAGATCACCTCTGAGTAGGCGATATGCGACAGAGTAAAGCTGGAGTTTTTTGAGACAGTCTGCATAGGGCATCTGTTTGTTAATCCTCTTTGTGAGGTATTTCTGGGGCCTTTCCAGTTGTTGTGGATGTCTTGTGAGGTACATACCAAAAAGGGGTGCTGTATTCTATAATGGATCTAATGAGGGATGAGTAGAGGGGAACAATTACCTCTTTTTTCCTGGATGAGAAACCTTTTGTGATGAGGTGTGCCATGTAGAAAGATTTTCTGACTACTGTGGTGATGTGATTATCAAAGGACAGACTACTGTCCACCTGTGTCCCAAGGTCTCTTATCACACTTTTGGTATTAAGTAGACTACCACCTATGTGGTAGTTCATGGGTACAGAGTTTTTACCAAAAGGAATGACAATGCACTTTTTGGCATTGAGCTTGAGGCCATGGCTTTGACACCAGGCATCTGTCTCAGTGAGGTCCTTTTGTAGGATGTCCACATTGTTAGGAGTTTCAGTTATGGCTCCTAGTTTGCAGTCATCTGCGAACTTCATTAGCCAAAGAACTTCTGTGTTAGCCTGTACTTCAGAGAAGTAGATACCAAACAGGAGAGGACCCAAGACTGCACCCTGTGGTACTCCACTTGTCACTGGTCTGAAGTCCGCTACTTTCACTGTGTGGGTTCTGTCAGTGAGCCAATTGGCAACCCATCTTGTGACATAAGGATTTATACCTAGTTTGGTGAGTTTATCTATAATTCTGGAGTGGAGGATGGTGTTGAAAGGCTTGGCGAGATTTAGATAGGCTGTGTGAACAACCTAACCCTATTCTATGGCTTTGGTGACCGCTTCAGAGAAGACTATCAGGTTTAGGAGACATGATTTGCCTTTTACAAACCCGAACTGGGTGGGGTCCAGAGTTTGAAGATTACCAATGCCATTGTTTATAAGTTCCATGACGATATGTTCCAAAGTCTTGCAGACCAGGCTCATCAGTCTAATGGGGTGGGTGGTAGTTCCCGGGGTCTGTGGTGACTTCCCCTTTGTGGAGTGGGATGACTATCACTGTGCACCATTCAGTGGGGCACAAAGCCTGAGGTAAGGCAATGATTGAACATGGTACTTTGGTGGGGTGCCAGTTAGTTCTGCAGTTCATGTAGAATGCAGCATGGGATGTTGTCAGGTCCCATGGATGCTGTGTTCTTAGCTTTGGAGAGTGTGTTTTTTTACCTGTGCAGCCATGATTACAGGAACTTTGGATTCGTCCAGTATAGGGATCGGCCCTTTAGGGGATGAAAGGGGGTTAAAGTTAGTACTGAACCTATCTGCCAGGATGTTGGTGATATCAGTTGGTTCTGTATATTTAATGCCATTGTGCTGTAACTCAGAGCAGATCTGACTGTTGCCATTGAGATTCTTGACATAGCTATAGAATGCTTTGTGGATGCCTTTAGAATCAGTGATGATTTTGTTTTTGTAACTAGCTTTGGAGGATTTTATGATGGATCTCAGTTTCTTGCTGAGGCTGACAAGGGATTTCCTCCAATCATAGGATTTTACTCTTTTTTGCAACAGTTTCTTTCTTCTGTTGTAGAGTTTGTTTATGGCAGGGGACCACCAGATTGGCTTCTTTTTTTTTTGAGGACAGTATCTTGGTTCTATTAGGGATTGCACAATCCATGCACTTGAGTAAGTGCTTATAAAGTGCATTTGTGTAAGATTCAGCAGTTATACATCTATTGTCCATCTGTATGGGTGTCGTGAAGTTTGCCACTTCTGTCTTAAGAAGTGAGAAGTTGACTTTGGAGAAATTTTTTATGGTGGTTTCCCTAATGGGGGGTGGGGGCAGGATGTCGATGTCTAGGGTGATTAGATTGTGGTCAGATCTGACCAAGTAGGAATTGACCTCTGTTGTGGAACACCAGTTGCCCATGTTGGTAATGACCAGGAAAAGGATATTGCTTACCCTGGTAGGGGTGTGGATAAGTTGATCCAAAGCTTTGGAATTTATGAATTCCAGAAAATGTTGAGCAAAAGAGTTGGTACATGTGTAGTTTTCCCAGTTAATGGTGGGGTAGTTGAACTCGCCCATTATTAGTGTGTTAGGTTGTACCCTAATATGTTCCAGTGTATCAAGAAATGGGAATCCTGAGGCATGGTGGGGGATCTGTAGCAAGCTACAATTTGGATTGCAGTCTTTCCCAGAGTTAGTTGCACTTGGATAATCTCGGATGCATTATGCTGAGCAACTAGCCTGGAGGTGTGGATATCCTTAATGAATAATGACATGCTTCCACTAGTGTTTTGGTCCAGGTTAGGTGGACAAAAGGTGTGGTATGAATTATAGCCTCGTAATGCAGGGGTGCTCTCTGGAGCCTTGAACAAGGTCTCTGTCACTGCACTGATGTCGATGTTCTCCAGTTTAAGGAGTGCCTCAAGTGAGTGCATTTTGACGTTTAGACTTCTAGCATTGAGTAGCATTACCCTCAGATTTTGCTTCCTTGTACCTGTTATGGTGGTGAATTTGTCATTTGAACCTTACTTAAAAAAGGCACTATAGGGGTGACAAGAGCCTTAGCCAGTATCCGGAATCCCAAGGGCGACAAGTGCAGGCCATCTCTGGCAAAGCGTCGTGGTTTGTCGATCATATCATAACAGGAAGGCAGATACTGGATCCCCTTAGAATGACAACAGAAACTTAGCCAATTGTTGAAGTCAATCATTTTGTCTTTGTATTGTGGTATTCTGGGTGATGGCAGGATGCTACTCAGGGCTAGGGTTACACCTGCCTGGGCTACAAGATCGGAGAGCTCCTCCATGTCTCTTTTCATGTAGTCCAGGGAGGTACGTCTCAGGTCATTCACACCAACATGGACAATGACAGAGTCATAGTTGTACTTGTTGTGGAATGACCTGAGTGCATGCATTATGTGGTGGATCCTGGCACTCAACAGGCAGCTGACAGTAACTTTCTCCTTGTTTAGCCTGGTGAGTGGAACATCAGTGTGCCTGACTATAGAGTCACCTATGACTAGAGTGTTGAGTACGTTGTTATGCCTTATGCGCTTTGGTTGAGTGGCACACTGAGTTTGTGGACTATGTGTCATTTGGGTTGTGTTGGGGGTGGAGGTTGCTTGTGTTTCTGCTTTGGAGGTCTCTGTTGCTTGAGCAGATTTTTATTGAGAGCGTCCTTGAATGTATGTGTGTGCATTGTGTTGCTATGTGTGCGTTTTGGTGGTGTAGGTTTTGAGGGACTATGTGATGAGTGTGGTGTGATGCAAGTGTTTACCTTCTCCTTTTGACTATCTGGTCCAGTCTTAAGTGAAGAGAACTTTGCTTCCAGTTTGGCTATATAAGTGCATCCCTCACAGGCTGTAGTCTTGGGTGGTAGGAAGAGAGGGTTGTCTGTGTACATGAGGCAAGCAATTGCTGCATTGCCCCAAGATGCCCAGATTCATCAGGTAGACAGGAGAAAACACCGGGAGCTGACCCTTAGACATGCCTGGATATGTGCTTATTTATTAAGTACTAAAAACTGTTTTCCTATAGTCAAGTGAGGAAAGTTGAGTGCTGTAGTAATTTGTAGCTTATTTAGTGCTTACAATGAGTTCTGAACAAGTGCTGAGCTCAAATAGACATATTTGATTGCTAAAAACTAAAAAACTGGCTAGTTCTTAGGGAAAATTCGAAGAGCAGACTTTATGGTGCCAGGAATAGTTTAACCCTCGCTAAGCGACGGTGCATAAAGTGTTTTTTTTTTTACATAAGCTACCTAGTGCTTACCACTGCCACTGATAAGCTAGAAGGCTTCCCTCCAACACAGAAAGGCTTGTGGGCTCAGAAACCTACAAACAGTCCTGTATACAGCAAATCTGTATCTGGACTAGACTACTTACAGGAAAGGTAGGAAACAAGCTTTGAATTTTTTTTTTTTGTAAAGTGGAAATGGAGAAAGGAAGAGCAGAAGATAATTCAAGGTTAAGAAACTAAGTGGGTTGGCCTTCTCAAATGTTCTCCCTGTATTAGGTAGAATGAGGTACTGACAGTAGACTGGGAGGAGTGTCCCAGATCAAATTTACAGTAGGGGGTGGGAAACTGCAAAGCCACCAAGTGTAAGAACAGGATGCCAATAGGGAGGGAGGGTAGCAAACAAACATCAGAACAAACAAACCCAAACAGATGCAAAACAAATTAGCTGAGTGTGAAATGGCAGAAACACTCACAAGTTAACGTCTTAAGTAACAGAAAGTTGAAACCTAAAACTACTTTAAAAAAAAGGTCGAAGGAACCAATGAGGTGCTTACTCCAAGCCGTAGTCCAGGTAACCCCAATCAGCCAATGACCATAAACACTTCCCTCTCACTGAAATGCAAGACTGTTTTTGACTAAACTAAGATGGCCTGAAACATGTGCTCAGACACACAGCCTCTACCAACAAACAACTAGGCCCAAAACAAAAGCCTGCATATGGACAATGCTACAACTACCCACACTACTTAGGTAGAAAAAAACTGCAGAAATGTTTATCACAGCAGAAAATCAGCACTGAGCCTTTAAATGAAAGTTTTAAACTGATAAGGGAGCAAGGAGACTCTAGAGAATGCTTTTAACTGAAAACAAATAAGTTATATGATCATTTCCTTGGCAGGAAACCAGAACAAAAAAAAAAACAAACAAACAGGTGCTTAGCAAATGTAGAAAATTACCAGTTAATACCTCACACAGTGAAACTAGCTAGAAAAGTATGCAGCAGACAATAGAATTGCTATAAATAACTCATAAAAATAAAGATAACACAGGATCCTTAATGTTATATATCACAGATCAGTTTGCTCAGTGCCCTTCCTCCGATTAGCTCAGTGTGAAATGGCAGACACACTCACAAGTTAACTTCTTAAGTAACAGAAAGTTGAAACCTGAAACAACTTTTAAAAAGCTCAAAAGAACCAATGAAGTGCTTACTCCAAGCCATTGTCTAGGTAACCTCAATCAGCCAATGACCATAAACACTTCCCTCTCACTGAAATGCAAGACTGGCTTTGGCTAAGCTAAGATAGCCTGGGGCATGTGCTTATACACACAGCATCTACCAACAAACAACTAAGCCCAAAACACAAGCCTGAATATGGACAATGTTGCAACTATCTACACTACTTAGGTAGAAAAAATACCTGCAGAAATGTTTATCACAGCAGAAAAGCAGCAGTTAGCCTATAAATGAAAGTTTTAAACAGATAAAGGAGCAAAGAGACTCTAGAGAATGCTTTTAACTGCAAACAAATAAGTTATATGATACACTCCTTGACAGGAAATCAGAACAAACAAACCCAAACAGATGCTTAACAAATGTAGAAAATTACCAGTGAATACCTCATGCACAGTGAAACTAGCTAGAAAAGTATGCAGCAGACAATAGAAGTGCAATAAATAACTTGTTCAAATAAGCAAATACAGGCTACTTAATGTTATATATCACAGATCTGCCAGTGTTTCAAAAGTGGTGACCTGACATCCACTCATCCACCTATGAAAGTAAGTGTTTAACTCAACAATATAATCACATACACTTTCATCTGGCTTGCATCTATGTTCACAAAACTTTTTTTTTCTGTAAGCTTCAAGTGTTAACATAAAATAGTCTAGCAAACATTGTTTTACTTTTTCATAATTTAAACAGTCAGTTCCAAACAATTTAGAAACAGCAGTTACAGCTTTACCATGGAGTAAAGTGGTCAGAAACCATGCCCAGAGCTCTTGGTCAACATTATACTGTTTAAATACCCTTTCAAATATATGGATAAAACTATTAAAATTAGTATCATCTTGTGGAAGAAAATTACTGACCTTTATTGCTTCTGGGGTTCAGTTACTCTTTTCCCCATTACCTCCATGACCCTGTTAAATAGTCAGCATTTCCTTTTCATGATGAAACTGATTCTCCTTTTTTTCAGCCTCCAAATCCCACAGTTTCTCTTTGGTCTCTAAATGCCTCAATCTTTCTTCAATCTTCAAATGCTGCCATCTCTCTTCAGTCTCCAAACACCACAGTTCATGCTGATGCTGCTTCTCCTTTACAGTGGCCTCATGTTGACACTGCTTCTCCTTTTCTTCAGCCTCCAAACTCAGCATTCTCTCTTTTTCTTCAATTTCCAAATGCCACAGTCTCTCTTCATCCTCCAGTTCAATTCTCCTTAGCTCCAGATAGATATTTAAGTCCTCTGAGGACAAAGGTGAACTGTCATGTTTCTGAAAGCTGCACATCCCCATCACTGGACTGGCTACCTCCCTGGTTACGGGACCATACTGCATCTGTGATTAAGGCTGAAATCATATCCTCTTTAGTAAGGTTGCAATACACCAGTCCTTTGGCTTCACAACCTTGGCCAACTGGTTCTTTGTCAGCTTGCTATAATCTTCTGTTGACATCTTTATCTGGTCTCCCTGACTAAACTAACTAATAAAAATAAATAAAACTTTTGTGAAACTAAAACTCTGAATGTTTACCTTGTGGCTGTTGAGAGTATACACACCTTCAGTCACAACTGCTTACAGGCTACTGAAGTTCAGTTAATATCCCTTTGCTCTGGACACCAATATGTGATGGCCCCTCTTCACCCTGGGCCATTAATCAAGGTGCCTCAATCTTCACCACTGACACTGGTGAGAGGCGGTCACTAAAACACAAATGGATTTACACAGTATTTCAAATGCATCTCTGTGCATCAGGCACAATTTCCCTCAAGAACACACTTGGAGCACAGTCCACTGGGACTGGACTCTCTGTTTCTCCAGATCCCAAACAAAACTCACCTTGGAGCACTGTGCCCCAGTTCAAAGTATCTGACACCACATACACACACACACACACACACACACACACACACACACACACACACACACACACACACACACACACACACACAAACACGTGTGCACAGGCACACATACACCTGGGAAAGGCTGACACAGATTCACCAGATGTGTTCCCCCTTTCCAGACTACAAGGTAGATTACTGCCACCAGCCAGATATTCTAAGGCTCTTAAAAAAGGTAACCGATTATACTGTGTCAAATTAATACTGATTTAAATGGTAGAGTGTGACTGAAACAGTAAGGCTTATTAGAGTAGCCACAATGTCACTAAAATAAGCACAAATACTCTCATGGTGTTAAAAGTATTGCCTAAAAGACCAACCATAATGAAAAGGTATAAAACATATTTAATAATGTATAATACAATAGAAAATAAGACAATAGTTAATATTTAGTTACAATAAACAACAGAGTGTTCAGTCACATGAAATATAAAAATAACATGGTTGGATAGAATCTCACAGGTGCAGAAAAAAAAAAAAAGAATACTAAACTAATCTCAACTTTTTATTCCTAAGTAGATTAAAGAGAAACTGTCACTAGTTAACTCACTTAGTATTGCAAGGCAAGATGTACTTCTGAGATGCTCACTTCCACAAGGCAAGATGAGTGACTACCCACTGCCAGAAATAACTAACAACTGAACAGTGATAACTGATATAGATCTTTTATATCAGATTCCAAAGAAAAACAAAAACAAACAACAAACTGATGCTGTCAGAGTTCTGGCCTTCAGCTAATTATACAATAACATCACTAGTCACCTGATTCTGGCAGAATACAAATTCAGAAATCTATTAAGATTCTGTTGCAGCACTAGTAACATAAACACATTTTTACAAATACATTTTTAATAGAAGAATCTATACAAATCAATGTGACAGTCAAATGACATAGGACTATTTACAAAACTTCAGCCAGCCACGCTGGCATATGCCACAAATGCACTGCTTAATTCTCCTGGTATATCTGACAATACCTCTCATTATCACAATAATATAATAATAGTAATAGTAATACTCCAAACCAGTTACAAGTGGCATCCCACAAGGCTCAGTCCTGGGATCTCTCTTGTTCGGTATATATTTCTCGGAGGTACAGGCCAACACGGAAGGACTGTGGCCGACCAAGTTCGCAGATGACCGCAAACTGGGCGCCATAATCGACTCTCCAGCTGACACAAAAAAGGGCCTCATAGAAACAGACAACTGGTGCCAGAGCCATGGCCTCAAGCTAAACGCCAAAAAGTGTATAGTCATCCCCTTTGGCAAAAACAAAGTGCCCACAAATTACCACATGGGTGGTAATCCAATAAGTACAGAAGAAGTAATTAGGGACCTGGGGACCCAAGTTGATAGTAATCTCTCATTTGACAACCACATGGCCAAAGTGGTTAGAAAAACATTTTATATAGCCCACCTAATCATGAAGGGATTCACATCTAGATCAGGGGAGGTCATCATGCCTCTTTACTCATCCCTCATCAGGCCCATAATTGAGTAAAATGCCCCTTTTGGGATGTACCTTACCAGACACCTGCAGCAACTGGAAAGACCCCAAAAGTACCTCACCAAGAGGAATAAAGGGCTCAAACAGATGCCATATGCTGCCCGGTTAAAGAAACTCCAGCTCTACTCAGTGGCATACCGCCTGCTCAGAGGCGATCTGTGCCTGACGTATAAAGCCATGTCCAACCCAGAATTAATGGACATGCTGCACCTCAGAAAATCCAAATCCGATCGAGCTATGCGCTCGAGACTTGAACCTCAGCACTGAAATAAATAGGACATGCTGGAGGGACAGATTCATAAACCAGAGGCTCCCTTCACTCTGGAATAAAATCCCAGTCCAGGTTAGGCAGAGTCCCTCATTGACCTCTCTTCAAGAGGAATCTTGATGAGTGGATGAGAAATCGTAGGTTTACCCCGGGTATCACTTCTGTGTCACTGTTAGACAGAGGCACAGTATACTAACCTCGAAAAAGGGCATAGCAAAATTAATTTAAAATGGGTGGCGAAAGTCAAACACACGCTGGCTAGGCTTATAAATGCCCTAGGGCAGATAGCCTAGTATGAACCTATGAACCTATAATAATAATAATAATAATAATAATAATAATAATAATAATAATGAAGATGATGATAATGATGATGATGAAATAAAACTAAAAATGATTCCCACACATACCTTACAACTTTCTAGATAGTTGACTAATGTATGCATGTTTGACAGCTATTGTTTGATGTGTTCATCATAAAATTTATACTTTTTTGACAAATCATTGAGGGCTGAAGTCAGTAAACAATTACACCTATTTGGATTTCAGACTTCATATGTTGCAGAAAATGCATGATAATGCTAAACCTGTTATTCCACCTGTTCTCACATTAGTATAAGGATTATATAAAAATCTGTCTCAGATTTTGCACCTTTCTAACACAATTTAATTTTTGATTTCTCCAAAATTCTTGAGATAAGAACTTGAGCGAAATGCTCCTAACCCACCTCCCTCCTTCGCATTCCTTATTTGCTTATCTTGTTTTCTGCACTCTCCTTGCTTCCTCTTTTCATCTTTGTCCTACACTCCCATTTCCAGCCTTTATCTCGTTAAAAACATAGATAAATACATCACACACACACATGCCCAAATAGGGTTTATAAAACAATCATTATTTTGTATTTGTACATAGCAAGATAGGCCATGGAAAGCACTCTTGTTGCTATATCTAACAATAAGAAATGGCACGCCTCTTTATATAGCAAAAATGAAGTCCAGTCTATATCTTACCATCAGTCATGCAAATGAGCTTGACCAATGCTGAGCAGCATCATGCAAATATAAAATTGGGTAAATCTAATGCTTTAGGCTAATTGCTTCCACGGCTCAATTTCCTCATAAAGTTAGTTGTAGAGAGTCAATGTACTAGGTGGAGGTTTTTAATTCTGAGGGCTGTATGTTGTTTTATAATTTTTAGATTTCAGTCTACAAATGTGTTATACTCCCCAACATGTGTTTTCTGACACTTTTGAATTCAGTGCTTCTGTCGCTCACCTTTCTCATGTACCGGTACAGAGGCATCAGTAACAAAGGTATGGCCTCATATCTCATGAGGGCTGTCTTTCTTTTCTTTTATCAGTCTGCAAATGTTTTACACTCCCCTAATATGTGTTTTCTGACTTCTGCAGTATTAGTGCTTCTATGGCTCGCCTTGCTGGCGCACTGGTGAAAATAAATCTTTCAATGTCTTACGTTTTTAAACTATAGCAAATTGAAAATTTCAGCTAATAAAGCTTGCAAACTATTGCATTTAAATTTTCTTTCTTGATTAGTTTACCATTCAATACTGTTTAATAATCCTGTTGGGTGACAGTATATTATCATACCATTATTATTATTATTATTATTATTATTATTATTATTATTATTATTATTTTATTTATTTATTTATTTTTTCTTATCTGTTCAGGTTCATTTTAACTGAAAGCTCTGAAAGTAAAGCTCTGGTAAAACAAGTGGTCTTTCAGTTGTTAGATTATTAATTAAATGTAGGTTGTCAATGGCAATTAAATCAACAAAAGTACTCCCTCTAGTGCAGCATTTAAAAAGTTGGCTCATTCCCTTGTACAGCAATATGATAATTATAAATTATTTCACAAGTTTTAGTAGAGAAATTTGACCAGAAGATACCAGTGTAGTTAAAATCACCTATTAATAGAACATCTTTCATTTCCAAATTAAACTGGTTAGAAATTCCCAGTGTGTAGATGGTGCTATAACAGCACTCTGGTAGCAGAGTGCAATATTAAGTTGTTTGTTGGAGAAGGAGTCAGTTGCACAAACTAATATGCGTTCTATCTTTTCTAGTATTATTATTATTATGAATCTACAATGCCTCAGCTCTAACCTAGTGTTACTTCTAAGACATCCTTTTTTTGTGTGGTTGAGAAGATGTAAACCAGACATGTTCTAAGATAAGACTATCGCTACAATCTTGTAATCATTTTCATAAATTTTGTGAAAATTTCAAGTTCGTCAAACTTCCTGTTCACACTTTGAAATTTACACTATTAGCATATCAGAGATGTATCAGGTCTCCTGTAAGCTGAATAATAATACTTTGACCTGCTGGTCACTCAAAAAATTGAAATGATCATTAATCTTCGCTGATACAAAGGCAGCCTTGCATTCACTGAGAGGTACCGAGGAATTCAATAAACTGCTAATCGCATATTCATGCTGCTCATCGCACTTACACAAATACAGGCAAGGTTTTGCAGCCAGTAATATTGCTGCCACTTTGAAACTGCACAGAGCAGTATGGCCACAGAAACATGAAGAATTCAACTTGGGCTATGAGCAAACTTGCTTGGTGACATTGCATGGACAGCTGCAATGCCCCCACGGTTGCATTTACTGCAATAACAGCAGTAATAACACATTCCAAAAGTGGACTGATTGCAATGTACACAACTACAGTTATTTGCAGAATTAAGTAATAGGGAGTATGCCAAAGGCAAATACAATGAAACGTACTAGACAGAAAAACTGTGCTGATGAAAATGGGCAGACGTGAATGATAGGAATGAAGACAGAGGAAAACGGCATGGTAAATATGGCAATTTCCACATGACAGCATATGCAATGTATGTACACTTAAAAGACAAGTCAGTAACATAACATTAATCACATATGCATCTGGAGCATTTCTCCCTGGGCCTCCGCTGAAAACTGGCTTCATTCCAAGTCGGAATTTCCTGGTTAACAAATGTTAAATAAACAAATAAATAAATAAATAAATATGCAGATAGCACAGTACGTACTGCTGTTTACACCTCAAATGAGAGTATATCATCACATATGATAGTATATATATATATATATATATATATATATATATATATATATATATATATATATATATATATATATATAGATATATATATATATATATATAGATATATAGTCACACAACATTACATGTAAATGAAAGTAAATGGTTGTGATAAAAACATCACTGACATGCTCACTGGCAAGGACAGCATATCCAATAAGGATAATATGCATTCTCTGATGATCTGCAAACTGACTTGTTTGAGTATGACTGACATATCAGCATACATCTCAACCCATCACATAGCAACAGACTCCTGGACAAATGTAGACAGAAACAGGCACAATCAGGGACACTTTTGACCATTAATCTGTGGCATTAGCAAAATATGTGAGTGTAACGTATTATACATGTTCGGCAGGAACACACATTACAACTGTAAAGACTGCCAGTATTTTGTCAGTATCTTATAAGGGGTATTCTCCACCCCTTCCCCAACAATGACCACTTTTGGAGGAGTAACAAGGGACAGCATTAAACCTGGAGTTGAAATCAGGGGCAATTCTGGCCATTTGAGAGGTCTGCATGAGACATATGACACAACCCACACCTGAAAGACTGAAACCCATGCCATCAATGTTGTCACTGAGCTGTGCGTTTACTGGGTGCAACTCAAAAAGACGTGTCACAAAAGCAGCTGGTAGAATACCTTGAAGAGACATCTGCACTGTCAAATCCTAATGGGTATGCATCCCAAATAATAGTTCTGTATGGCTGACAAGATATGGGGGAGCTGGGTGCTCACTGTGTCAAATGTGATACATTTGACTAAAGCATCCCTGGTTGACATAGGTATTGGCCATAAGGATAGCAAATCTAAAATACAACACACTATTATGAGTGGATTCCAAGCACACAGCTGGGTATTGCATGTCTCTGCCACATGTAATAGCACTGAATATTGTCTGAATCATCTACAATTGAGAATTATGAAGTGGTTTGTTATAATAAATGGTACAGCAGTATGTGAGACTGATGGCGATACATCAACAATGTCCATGTGCACAGAAGGTGCAGCAGTGCAAAGTCAAGTGCCAAGGACTGAGGAAGCTGTCGCTGTGATATTGTACACATACCAAACACTGGGTCTATATTACATTATAGAATGTTAATTTGTTCGAAAACATAATTATCAACCCATAAATGTCAAAGTAGCATAATAGCAAAATCCCAGAATATCAATACTCACAAGATTGAATTGCCACAGTTGGCTTACTTCACATCCCGTGCCTGTATTAAGCTAACTCCTTAACTGCTAGTCAAAACAAACCTAAATAACTACTGTCACACACCCCATAAATATCCTAAATAAAACATATCAGCAAATAGAATTCACACTGTCAATAAAACTGCTTACTAAAATTGACTAATATCCCTAACCAGCATAACTATAACATAAAAACAAATGTATGCCGTTCATTGATTTCTGCTGTTGTGAGGAGCTGCTCCCCCCACACCCCCCCACTAATTATATATACCAACTTCGAGATTGCACTACAGTAGGAAAATGGAATATGAAGTGTCAGACGACAACATCATAAACTTGTACAATTTTATTATAAATGTGACATATAGATATATGCTATAAAAATATAGTTTTCCCACACAGTGAACTTACATGTACGTAGACTTATTTAGGAGCTAATGGCTTTCTCATGAACTAACTCTGATGCAATGCCATATGGACATGATACCTTAGTAAATTGTAGTGAGCCAACTATAACTTTTCGAAAAAGCTGATTTCGACGTTTTCAAACTTCGCTATTGTGGGAGTTCGACATTTTCGGGTCGATACTTACGTTTTTGAACAAATTCATGTTCGATAACATAACATAGACCTCCAAACAATACATGCAGCACACTCTATAAGTACATGTCAAAACTCAGCATATATGTCACATGATCACTGCCCCCCTGACATTGCCAGCGAAAATATTATACTGCCATGAAATCCTGACACAGATGTATATGTGTTCATGCAAACTATCAAGTGGTAATACTGATGTGATGAAGTAGTATGTCCATGATGCAGTACAGTCACTCTACAACTGTACCTTTGGCTCTACATCACCTCCGAATAAAATGACTGGTTTGAATCACATACAACACAGTGGAACTCTTAACACAGTCATACAGCTCTACCTATTTCGTCTCATTAAAACAGTTGTACATCATACGCCTATATGTTTATCAGTGGAAATGCGAGGGCACTGACACCATATGTGGACAAATTACAACTGAGGTGGATGCGGTTCATGCAGAACAGATAATGGTACAAATAATAACAGTCATGCAATGCTGCTGGGAACACCTGTATAATCCTTGTGAGAAGCAACAAAATAGTTCATACAATGAATTTACCAAGGTTACAAGTGAATCTTGACATGTCATATATTTGTCTGTATAACAGCATTACAACACATGAATCAACTCAGGCATAGGTGCCCATGCTATTAGTATGCCGTAATACATGTCAGATAATATTGCCAGATGTATCTGTCATGGTGATGGTTGCATGAAGACTGTGTATAATGTTGATATACTCCAGTACAAAAACACATGGCATAGTAAGGCAACAATATACATGGCATCACCCCATGTCAACAGTTCTCAAGAGGCATATTACTACAGCTATTATGGAAGGAACATGTAACCAAATGGCAGCAGTGACCATCAATACAATAGATCAAATCACAGATTGGAATAAACTGTTGTAGGGATACAGTACAGTCACACCTCAACATAGCACATATGGATGACAATAGCATTGATATGTTCAAAGCTTCGAGGGTCATAGGATATTACTAGGTTAATGGTCAAGAACACATGAAATCCTAGCCATTATTATACCATTTAAACCCAAATTGCTATAGCTGTATGATGTAAGATAGTAGGTGCATGTGCATATCTGTGCATGTGTTTGATTTAATACAGACTGCCTTTGTCTCTATGTGACATGTGAACTACCCCATGCCAGAATTAGCAATCACACTTCCAATGGTCTGGAGATGGCTTGCAGAGAGTCATGGAGGGGCTCTGCATCATGATGTGTGTATGTATCTTTGAGATGCTGACATTTTCGGTGTTCCACAGAACAGATGCTATGCAGACAGAGGGAAAGGGGGATGTTGGCTTCAGGGGGCTATATAATAGGTTCTCCTGAGTGGTAGTCAAATAACAAGAGATTCAAACATCATACAATGACCATAATATACCACCAACCAGACACAACAATTGCCTGAAGTCAGATTTGAACACCACACCTGTGTAGGTATAGAAGCTGTATGTGATACAGTGTTAGACTAGCACCAGCACAGAATCTGACTTTAACAGTGTCAGAGTACACTTCAACAGGAATATCATTAGTTTAGGCTGAGAAGATGATGTTTGGGTGAGAGTGTCTGGCATAGCCATGGACTCACACCACTGTAAAATGGTCTCTAGGCTGAAAGTTGAATGAAGACACACACACACACACACACACACACACACACACACACACACACACACACACACACACACACACACTTATTGCTGTGAGATTACAACTCCTACCTATCTATTTACACAAGCTACAAAACACAGTACTTAACTCAATTGCCATGCACAAATCTGACTTTATCAATCTCAGAGTGCACTTTGTAGAGGATGACATCATCAGTGTATACAGACAAGAAGACGTTTGACATAGCTGTGGACTCACATCCTTCTGTAAAATTGTCACCAGACTGATAGCTGAATAAATACACACAAATTTATTTTATTTTAACATTTGTTTACTGGGTAAGTCTGACTTAGAAGAAAGCCAATTTTTAGCAGAAGCCTAGGAAGAAATGATCCAGGAGCATGTCTTTGTAATGTGGGAGGAAACCGGAACACTAGGAGGAAAACCACATGGATGCAGGGAGGGCATGCAGACTCCATACCCCAGCTGAGAATCGAACCAGAGTTCCTCTTGCTGTGAGGTGGCAATGCAACCACTGCAACATCAAGAAAGTTCCACTTCTATTAATATTACATCACACCAGACGGAATTTGAGCCCACAATCCCTGGCTTAGGAGACCAATGCCTTATCTATTAGGCTACTGAAAACTGACAGCAAATTACCTACTGTGAGATTAGAACCCCTACCTCTATAGTTAGATAAACTGCAGAATACAGTACTGAACACTAGTACCACCACACAAACCTGTTGCTAATAGTGTCAGGGTGCATTTTAAAGAGGGTGTCAACATCAGTGTATACCAAGAAGAGGATATTGGGAGAGCTGTATGAAATTGCTGTGGAGTCATGTAACAGTTTAAAAGTACCTTCTGAATGCTAAGTGAGTGTTGGCAGTAGGACTTGGACTTATTTTCTTCTGATTTCACACACACTCAGGATGACTGCTGTGAGAATAGAACTCCTATTTATCTAGTTACAAGCTATTAAACATAGTACTTAAGGCATATGCCACCACAAAAGTCTGATTAGTGTACTTTATGGATGACATAGTCATAATGTCACAGGTAACATTTACTGTTATGAAACTTATTTGAAAAGACAGGACTTGTGATATGCTTCTGTGATCGCAATTTGCAAAAGTGCATTTAAATTCATCCTGGCAACCTAAGTGAAAGAAGCTGCCATGAATACATATTGCAGAAGTGAGACAGATGTGTACCTGCTTCTCAGGATGTTGTGTAGATCTCACACGCACACACACACATGCACACGCACACACACACACACACACACACACACACACACACACACACACACACACACACACACACACACACACACACACACACATACTCTTTGGAAACAGTAATTGTGTAATGATAGGGTTATGTGTCTTCATATTCAGATGATGTTATGTCCACATTAACACAATTTGCTGACAATATCTATATATATATATATATATATATATATATATATATATATATATATATATATATTTCATATATATTTTATATATATATATATATATATATATATATATATATATATATATACATATATATATATATATATATATATATATATATATAAATATATCTATAAATATATATATATATATATATATATATATATATATATATATATGTGGATTCACTTTATAATCTCGAAATACTGAAATCTCGAATTTCAGTATCCTGAGACTATAAAGCCGAACAGCCACAATACCGAAACCCCAAAAGCGCGAAATTCAAAATCGTGACTTTTAAATAAACCCTCCACCACACAAACAAACATACACACACCTTCCTCCCCACACTACAACAAACCAAAAAAAAAACACACACATACACAACAACACAAAGACACACACCTAACCTACATATAAGCAGGGGGGCATGCACCCCTGTACCCCCCCACACACCCGCTTCTTATATATACTAACTCTGGGGTGGTACTAAAAAGACAAAGACACTAAATTCACCGCTACATACTCTATATTCCCCTTGCACAAATACACGGCACATACTTACAAACACCGCCACCCTCAACAGTTATACACTCACACTCTTAACTACCTACCCTAACCTACACCTACAATTTCCCAACACACTCACATACACTCAAACCCCTACCCAAAACCTTTAAAAAAACAGCACTTACCTGAATATCCAGACATATCCACACAATGGCAGGCAAACTATATCACACAGCACACCACACCTTACCAATACAGTAAATCCCACGTAGCGCGCCACCACAACCGCAGATTCGACATTCTGAATTCGAGCAAGTGCAGTTTCACTCAACTGCACTTTTGGCATTTTCATCTTGAGATAATGAAATTCGAGATTTCAGCATTTTGAGATAGCAAGGTGCTTCCATATATCTATGTCTATGATTATGGATGTTCAATGTCCGGTGTCACTATAAACCAGTACCAATTGTAACAATGCAGTTACACTCTGCAATTCTGGACTCTGTTTGACAATGGCCCAAGTCCTAGTATATTATTGCAAGTTCATTGCTGCAGGGAACACATCAATATCAGAAAGTATGTGTTCAGTCAAGTACACATGTCAGTGCCCTTCTCTTCTGATTATGAATGCATTTCCATGTAGTGGAGGATTATTATACACTAAGCAGAGCCAAACATGCTATACTCCTCTTCACATAGTGCATTATAAAGAAGCTGATTTGTGAGGATGATGGCAAAGTATTAAAGCATGCATGATTAGAATTTCAGGAATTCAACTTGGACTTGTGATGTAGCAGTGTCCACTGGTACTCATTGCCAAACTGTCCAAGTTGTGCACAAATAGGGACATGCAATAACTGAACTGATCGGAGTTAACTGCAAAATACATGCTTGTTGTTAATGCTTCTTGTGTCAGGCTTGCAAGATATGTTATAGGAGACACTACTGGCAGCTAGTTTGATGTGTATTCTGTATGTTATCCTTGAAATGTTGTGGCCGAAGCTTTATTAACTACATAACTGTTGGTCTTGCCTTCCCTGTTTGGGTTTGTAGAGGGACAACAGGCTTATGACAAGCAGAACAAGATTGGATAAATATGTTATACTTGAGGGAATGGATGTCAATGTAATTTTTTTGGCTAGTATACAGTTTATCTCTATTTAGAAACATAACTGTGGCAAATGTTAACATGTGGGTAATTACATATCATAGGCATATAACATCTCACTAGAAATGATGCCAGATGCATCTGGAATCAAACCTTTGATGCTATGCACAAAAAAACAAAACAAACAAAAAAAAACTTCAGTCAAGTGATTTATGTCTTTACTCTGCTTTAACTCTGTATTCTTGGAGTACAGCATGTTTAAGCACCTTAGAATGAAGATAACAGGACTAGTGCAGCCGATCACAAAAACTCACCAGGTTTTGCCTTAGGACATAAGCAGACATTCACTGCCACTTGGCATTGATGTGTGATGCAAATTCCATGATAAGGACAAAAAGTGAAGGCTTTTTTATGTGACATTTCTGTCTGTGTGTGGTGTGTGGTTCTGTTTTTTGACCAGATTAAAGGTCTAAAAATAAGGCTGATAGTATAGTGGTGAAATGGAGGGGGGGCTAGCAGAGAGAAAAACAAAAGGGAAGCAATAAACAAATTTGCAAGTGAGAATTTTGGACTGTCACCACAACATGGATGGGTGACAATAATGCAATGATATTGTATAGCCAATTGGACCAAATCCAATGTGTCAAGAATACACATGTTTAAAGTGGAAAGTGAGTAGGAATGTGAGCATCAGTTAGGGTAGGTGAAGAAGCAGGTGGAGAGAAACAGGATGTGAGCATCAGTTAGGGTAGGTGAAGAAGCAGGTGGAGAGAAACAGGACAAACAACACAGACACAGATGGTGGTGGGCACAAATGGTTGGGGCCACCAGGATTGGGGATAGGCAAGGGACATTGGTGGCACATACCTACCAAGAATGGGAGCAGTGACAATCTAGTTTTCACCCTCAGAATTGTCATCATTATCCCCGCCTTAGTTTCCTGTGAGATGGGTAATGTGGGAGTTTCTTTTCTATTTTAAAGAGCAACATCTCCAGGCAGCTGATGCAGGCACCAATACCAGTCTCTATTACATCACGCACCATCCCTGGCAGCTCCTGGCTGGTGGCATAATCACCACCTCCACTAATACTTCTGAATGGCACCACTGTACAAGCAGCTGTGGCAATGTTACTTGATGTGGTTGGACCAGGTATCCAGGATTTGTGGAGGCAGTACTGCCAGTTTGCATCCCAGAGGTGGGCCTTGGTGAAGCAGCCAGTTGAGGGTTGTCAGGCCTAGCCAAGGTTTCCTCTGCAGCTGTAAAATAGAAAATGAAAAAAGAGACATGAAAGCATTATGCATGCCAGTCTTGGCTACCTACAGCATTCCATGTCATTTAAAGTCGCTTGATCTATATATTTACACAACTGAGGGGGCTGTATCTGCAGTTCAAAAATTATCCAGCCCTGATCAAGTTGTGCCTACTAACACCTATTTAGATCATTGTAGCGGTGCCTATTCTGCCCCCTAGTGTGTGTTTGCCAGTTACACTAGGGACAACCTTGGCTAGGCTGTTCCAAGACTCAGCCCTGTACCAAGATCTGGTATAGTCTCCCTGCAGCAACCTTCAGTTGTAGTGCTTCAAGTGGAGTATAACAAGTATTTTTGACTCCTCAACACCCCACCTCTGTGCCCTGAATTTGGCATCATATTTCCTGTCTCCTGCCATGTCTGCAATGGTCCTCAACAATTGCAATGTTTTCCTGCCAATTTGTGATATTGCATTTTATGGCCAGTGTGTAAGCACACACAGCCATGCCAACCATGTTTGGGTGATGATAAGCAAAGAAAAACCTTGCCAATCAAAAATGAAGATAATTTATGAAACAGCTATAATGATGTGACATTTGGCATTGAACTATGGCATGTGTGCTGCCATACCTGTTCACACTTTGTCCGCTGGTCAACACTGAAATGTTAAATGACTCGGCTTTTAAGCTATGACTTTGGAGGGTCAAGGGGATGACTTGGCACATATTTTGCATGGGATAGACACTCTTAAAAATAATTTGTATGATGTCGGATTCAAACAGATAAGCAATTATTCCTCATTGTCACAGAAGATATGTTTGTCAACCATGCTCATTACAGACATGCAGCTTAAATAGTGACTGGTGCTATACTTTAATTAGGCTTGTATGTGTGACATTAAAAGATCCTGGCTTATGCATTCTCAGGTATGATGCAGAACTAATGTCTGACACTATACTGGAAATGGATAGACTTGCATGACTTTAGTAATAGAGTTTGGAGAGATGATACATACGACTAAACAAATAAGTGACTTAAAAACCTTTTAAAACAAAAAGGCGAAAAACAAGCCAAGGAGCAGTACAAACAGAATTTAATAAGATAAGCACTTTCAGAATAGTCGATGCTCTTCCTTCATCAGATAGCAAATACAATACATTCACACAGTTTTATAGTAAAACACATCCCAATTAAATAATTAATAATTTATCAGTTAATGATTCACATGTTACTAACAATCATAACAACCAACTTCACATCCCAGAATGTCATATGGTTAATGCACTAACATAATACATCGAAATGAACTAAAAAAATGAGTTATATAAAATTATTTTAAACAACTCGAGTACACATTATTGAAATCTACGTGTATCTCTTCTAACAAAAAGCTAACGCTTAAGTGCTAAAAGTTTAAGAAAGCATTTAATAGAAATGCTTTCATTTAACCCTGGGGGGATATGGGCAACACTCTTAATTTGCCATAAAAGTTCCTCAATTTCCAATTGTATCTGCCATGGCCCGCACCTCTCATCCTGTAACACTTGTTTTAATATAGTAAATTTAAAAGTATGGTTGGGAAACAGATATATGTGTTTAGCCAAGGCATTTGTCTTATCTCAGTATCTTATTATAACTCATTTTTTTAGTTCATTTCGATGTATTATGTTAATGCATTAACCATATGACATTCTGGGATGTGAAGTTGATTGTTATGATTGTTAATAACATGTGAATCATTAATTGATAAATTATTAATTATTTAATTGGGATGTGTTTCACTATAAAACTGTGTGAATGTATTGTATTTGCTATCTGATGAAGGAAGAGCATCGACTATTCCGAAAGCGCTTATCTTATTAAATTCTGTTTGTACTGTTCCTTGGCTTGTTTTTCGCCTTTTTGTTTTAAGAGATGATACATACTTTGAATAAATTCTCTTTTACAGCTATATTTGGGTTATGAGAGGAGTATAGATTATTGTCAGTAAACTACTGTGCCTCAAAGATATGCAATTGGATTTTTTATCACATAATTATCACTGACATGCTAAACGAGTTACACAAATAATGCATATGATACCTGCAAAAGTATATGTATGCAGGCAGCAATGTTACCTTTCTTTCATTCAACCTCCTATACATACTTTTTGCTATGTAGTATTACCTTTATAATCAAAGTTTTGTGAAAAACTTCCAGTGGGGCACCCTTACTAAAAGGTGGAGTGTGTTGAGTTTGAACCCTTACTCTCTTTGTTCTAATCATGACCCCACTGCACTTAAAGCTGGTGCCACAGAGAAAGCTAGGCAGTCACTGTATTTTCCACACTCAGTACTGTCCAGAGTGCTGATGGCTCTGCAGCACTCCTGAGCCTGTTTGTACAGAGAAAAGTAAAGTAAGTAAAATTTTTCACTTTTTTCATTAAGTAGTGAACCCAGTTTGTGCATAGGTAGGCAACATGTAAATGTAAAGCCAATAGCAAGCATAAATTACTTGTGTAAATACTCATTATGACCCTTCCCCAGAAAAAAAATAACTACTTTGGGACTCCAACCACATTTTATCTACGTTGTGTCTTTTTTTAGATCAATGTAGTTGCACCTTGTGCCACAGAGACAGTCAGATAACAGGTGCAATTTATGAAGTCCTTACCATCCATGTTGCTGACTACAGTTCAATGCCATTAATTTTGTTTGCATTTTGTAACACAACTGAAATTACATTTTCTCATTTTAAGCAGCTAACCATGTTTGCACTTTGTCAAACTCTGTGCACATGGAAAAAGAAAAAAAAGATAAAAAGGGGAATAAAGGTAAAACAATTGTACAGCTCTTGATTTAAACCATCAGGCTACTGCACTTGCACAGCACAGTTGCAGTGGGTTATCTTCCTTCGCCACAGTCACAGCGTTGCAACATTAATCAAATAATTTGCATACAAGCAGTTAACATAATTCCCAGTATAAAACAGTTCATACAGTTGAACATTCTCAGTTGATTGTAAATGTGTACATAACATATTTAATGGTATTAGTGATCACGCATTGTTTATAAATATGTTTGCAAAGCTGCAGCTCTGCCCTCTCTTTGTATTCTGGAAATCATTCCGTTATCTCTGCTTTATTATTAGACTTGACTATCTCTAGTGCATATTCTGTCATTTTTCTTTAAAGGTGTGATTCAAATACATGGCAGACAACAACAATTTTCAGCAAAGGCAAGAAACGGTGACATTATGGCAAGGAAATATACATGTAGGGTGTTTGGTTTTATTTAAAGGAACACTCCAGTTAGTTCCACACACCTACTTCAGTGTAGGGTGCCTGCTCATTACAGCATTTTGCTTCAATCACAGTAATCATTCACAGTTGTAAACTATTAGCAACTAACAATGGTGTAGAGGTTACTCTATGTTTACAGCTGCTACACAAAGTCAAAAGTTTGATATTCAGCAATTCTAATGAGTTCACACTTCATGTGTATCTTTAGAGTGCTCAGAGGGCTGAATCTGCACTGAAATATAACCTGTGTAGCTAGGGAACTGAAAGGAGAGGAGAATGTTGTCAATCATGCTTATTGTTCCACTTATAGGAGTGTAGGGATAAGTACATTTTTGGACTGCTTTTTCTATAGCAGGTATTTCAGTTGCATGGGTTAGGTTATGTGGTAAATTGCATAAGTATATATTGCAGATGTCAGTCATGTCAAATATTGATGGTACTGCTGTACAACTTACACACATTCTACTTAGCTACACTTATAAGTACCAGTTAGGCAGGTATCTGCCATTCATTCATGTTCTTTCACATTTATTTTTCTATTACAGTTTCAACATTTACCTTGATAATCCTGCAGTTATAACTGTTGTCATTTGGGGCTGACTTTGATGTTAGCACCATGCAGCCATTAAATGAAAAGTAAAGGTTATGAGCATTGCCTGGCATAATTTTTATTGTATGTATGTGCATAAGATGAAAGTTGTACCCCCTGGGTGCTCTATCTGTTGCATCTTGGACAGGGTGAGGGCATATTGTGCACACCCACGGCAACTGGGGTTTCCTTCCTTGACTCATCACCTACATGTGGATGTAGTGACCTTGACACTGGTAGTGGAACTTTTGCTCCTAGCCCTTGGTGTTCCTATTGCAGCTGTTTTCTCAGGATGATATAATGTAGGATAGCACAGACTGTGATAATTCCGGTACAAGTACTGGGATCATACCAAAAAGCCCTGCCAATGTACCTAGGCACTAAAATTGTGACTTCAACAGCCCAAACACACACTCTAAGATATTTCTTGTTTGAATGTGTGCCTCATTATAGCATTCCTCCACTGGTGTGTGTGCGATTCTGATGGGCATTATCAGTCATAGTTCAAGTGCATACCCCTGGAAAACCTCTGGTAGATCTGTGACGTGTGCCAGATATGAGAGTCGTGGTAACTGCCAGGGTTGCAAGCACACACATTTAGGATGAGTCCCCTAGCATTACATACAACTTGACAGTTAATGGAGTGGAACCCCTTCCTGTTGATGTAGACCCTCTGATATTCCATGGGTGGTGCTTTACTCTCAGTGTGAATGCAGTCCATGGCATCTAAGACTTCAGAAAAGCATGCTAGAGGATAGACCTCCTGTTTAGCTCTAGCTCTGCCCTGGGTAGTGGAAAATAGTCACTGGCATGCTGTAGCATAGCTTTCAGGAATTTGTGTAGGATCTTGGATGCTGGTGCCTGACACCCAGAGAAATGTCCCATGTGAGTCATTGAAAGGCTCCTGTATCTAATATTTTAAGTGGTACTCATACATTGGTCTCCACAGGTATTGGTTCTCCTTGGTTTGCCTTTGCTCTCAGGTGTGGATGGCAGACATTGCAGAATTCCTGAAGTGTGTCTCTATCTACATAGTAGCATTCTATTATTTCCACCTCATGCAGTCCATGAAAAGTTAAACAAGCTCTAAGTACCCTTCCCCTCTTTGCTTGAGGTCTGTCATCATCATCAGCATAAACTTGACCCTGTTGCACATACACATGGAGAAGAGCAGCAGCCCTTTACATTCTTTCCCTCCAGTATAGTTTCTGTGTCTGTATTCCATTAGGTTTTGTAGTACAAGGCAGAGGGCTACACTAAGTGTATACAATTGCTTTATGGATTGTTGAAAAGCTCTGCCATCTTGAGTTCATTAATTACCATACAATTCAGCTGCTTCTGTAGTAATTAGTATGCCAGAATGTTTACTGTGTTTGTTCGCTCTAGAGATCATGTGCAGCCACCTACTGAATACAAATTGGCACTCTATCATGTGCATGTCAGCTGTGATGCAAACATAGTTTCAGTGGGTTGTGCAGGATTTACTGAGACCTGCCTATAGTCTATCCCAAAAGAATATATGATGGTCATTTATACAGTCCTCCCAGAAATAAATAAGTTTGACAATGTAAACAGCATAGAACTGCCTTATCCAGCTATTGTACACGGTAGACTTTAGTGACTATGTAATTATTCCAGTGGGGAGAAGGTATTATTTCACTTAGAATGAAGTCAGTGCCAGATGCCTCTAATATTTAAATTCTTTCCACAATGGAGTTTTTCATATAGTTAAAAGAAGTATACCTTAAGATCATTTGTCCCTTTTTTAATTTCCCCAAAACTTTTGGATTTCTGATACCATGACAGGAAAGGACCCCATTCCTAAGTGAAAGTATGATTAAATTTTGGGAGCTTAATATTGTTTCAGTCTTTGATGTTAAGCAAAAGTGTTCTCTACAGTACCCACAATGTGCCTGGAAATTACTCCTTCTGCAAATCTTGCAGAGTTACATGTAATGGTAACATATCTAAATATGACTGTAAATTCTTCTTATGAGACCCATTGCTCCTACCACTATTAGTATTGTCTGGGTATCCTTCTTCCACATTACCCTCATTTCTACCTGCAAATCCTGATATTTTACGACTTTGTGTCTCTTTGTACATAAGATACGGTAATCAGTAGATGTAGCAGTTTCAATGAACAATGCTAATTTTGTCTTCTTTTCATGGACTACTATATCTTTTTTTTTTTTTTGCATCTATTGTTTGTTGGTAATGGGTGATCCTATGTGATTTAAAATTCATCATTTTCTATAACGCTTTTTAGCTCATGTTTCCAATGTTTCTCAGGTACTTCTATATTGTAATGTTTGCACAATCCCCAATGCAACAGTCTTGCCACATTATTATATCTTGCAGTATACAGGTCTTTTGCCATTAGTGTATCAAATCCAGCAACAAGATATGCAACTGTTTCCAATTCTGTTTTTCAAAATCTGCATTTGTCTGTTTCTCAGACATCTTCAATGGACTTTGTAAACCAATGTGTTTGTAGTCCACCATCCTGGAGCAACAATATTAACCTTTCATCTTTTGCTTTAAATTCACCTGTCCTTAACCATTCCTGCTAGATTTTGATTGGCATGAGTTTGTTCCAGGAGTTTTCTGTACTTGCAGCTATATTTATGCATCTTCCACATTTCCTGCCTTCTCATCTAATCATTCACCTTATATTTTTTCTTTTATTTTTGGAACATTCAGTTGCTGTCTGATTTTTATATAAATCTGGTTTGACTTCCATTCCCGCTTGACACTGAAATGCTTCTGTTAAACTAGGCAGGAAAGTCATCTCAGACTTGCTCTTCTCATGTTTTAAGAATTTCACTATGTTTGAATCTTGTTAGATCAGTAGGTATGTAGGCAGTCCTACAATTGTAGATCTAATCATGTAATCAATTTTGAGGAGGCCCATACCTCCTTCAGAACGGGGAATATATAATCTTGGTACACACTTATTTTTATAAATCATTTGTAAGCATGAAACACTTTTCTGGTTTTCCTGTCTGATTGATTCAATACCTTTTGGATCCAGTGAATCACACAAAATTATAAGCTAGAGCAGGAAGAGCAAGTTGGTTTATAGCCTGGGCTTTATTCCTAAATGTCAGGGATGTTTGGGTATTAATTTTAGTTTTCTAACATATTCCCTACTAACTTTTATTCATATTTGTCCATGTTGTATTGTTGAACCTTCATCATTTACCAGATAGTTATACATTCCCTTCTGCTCAATTTCTTTCATATCACATTCCTGTGCCAGTCTAATATTTTCTTGATGCTACAACTTTCCTGCTCTAAAGGCTGCTCTTCCACATTTATCAAAAACAAATGATATTCTTATATCATTTGAGAAGGTTTTATCCACTTACAATCATGGTTTCAGTTCCTAATCTGATGAACTATATGGTTTTAAATCATCCACAAAAAGAAGAGAAGCCTTTACACTTTGTTGTTTTCTGGGAGCCAAATTATAGCCATGATGTAATCTGTTAAGTAGGCAGCTTAATGGGTTAAGGGCAAGACAAAAGAGCAGCAGTAACACACAGTCACCCTGGAATATACCCCTTTGAATTTTTATCCCTTGGATAATAATTTGTTCTTTATCGTGGCTTACCTGGAAAGTGGTTTACCACTCTTTCATGGTCACTGTAATGTAATGAATCAGTACAGGGTGTATCTAAAACATTTGTAAGCACTCTTTTATCCATGAATGTGGGATGCTGTCAAATGCTTTTTTGTAGTCTATCCATGCCATACTTAGATTATTCCCCTTTTAACAATTCTCCATTATGACTTTATTTAACAACAAATTATATTTTGTGTCATATGACTTTTTGCTACCCTTTTGTTCTATTGTCATAATTGAGTTTTCTTCTAAATGACTACCCAGTCTGTTGGCATCAATTCCAGTCTATAGTTTATTCATCATCAGAAGGCAAGTTATTGGTCTATAGTTTTTAGGATGTCTTGCAGGTTCATTCTTAAGGAGGAGCATCATTTTTCCTGTTGTTAACCAGGATAACTTCTGTTAGGATGGGCATATAAATAGTTCTTACTCCTGGCTAAATCTTCATGTAAAGATGTTAATACTTTTAGTCAGAAGTTAGGTACTGTATCTGGGCCTGGAGTTTTCCATTTAGGAGCTTTTCTTAATTTTGTTTCAGTTTCTCTGTGAGTTACTTCATCCCATTTCATATCCTGTACCTTTATACTTATTTTTTCATTTCTTCTATCCATTCAGTATCTTTGTTATGTTACACAGGTTCTTCATAGATATTTCTCCAAAATGTGTCTATTTCTTCTTTTTTATGGTGGTGTTCCTATTGATTTTGCCTTGTTTCTCAATTCTCTATAAAAGTTTTTGGGGTCATCAATAAATTGCTTATTTTGTATTTATCTATTTTTTAATTTCTCCAAGTCTTTTGGGTTTCTAATACCATTACAGAAATGGACTCCATTTCTAAGTCAAAGTACAGTATGATTAAAGTTCATGAAATTAGTATTGTTTCAGCATTTGATGTTGGCCAGAAGTGCTCTTTGCAGCACCTGCAATGTGCTCAGTAATGACTATGTCTGCAATTTGTACAGAGTTACAAGTCTTGGTAGCATATCAAAGTATGATTGCAAATTTTTCTTTATAAGACCCATTGCTCCTACTACTACTGAAACTGTCTGGGTATCTTTCTTCTACAATGCCCTAATTTATGCCTTTAAATCGTGGTATTTTATGAAATTGTGTCTCTCTGTACATAAGACACTGCAGTCACTGGGTGTAGCAATTTCAATGATGAATGCTACTTTTGTCTTCTTTTCATGGTCTACTATATCTGGTTTTCTCGCATCTATTTTTTTAACTGTTGGTAATGGATGATCCCATCTGATATAAACTTCATCATTTTCTATGATGCTTTGTAGCTCATGTTTTCAATGTTTTTCAGCTACAACAATATTATCATGTTTGCACAATCTCAGTGCAACAGTCTTGCCACATTATTACGCCTTTCAGTATACAGTCCTTTCGCCATCAGTATATCACAACTAGCAAAAACATGTGTGACTGCTTCCATTTCTGGTTTACAAAACTTACATTTGTCTGTTTTTCCCACATGTTCAATGGACTTTGTAAATCATCACGTAAGTAATTCATTATCTTGGGCCATCAATATTAAACTTTCGGGTCTATATTATATGAACAAAAGTTCATAATATCGAACACTCTGAAAAGCGAAAACGCTAGACCTTGAAGTGCTTCATGTGCGATCGCAGTACAGTGAAAATCACAATATTTGCCCTTTCTTCACTGTAGTGTGATCCCAGAGTTGGTATATATATTTAGCTGGGGTCTGGTATTTTTGCTCTTTAGAGCGCTCCATATTATGAACTTCCGTTCATATAATATAGACCCAAACTTTCAACTTTTCTTTTAAATTAACCTCTTCTTAACCATTCCTGCATCCTATCCTGATCAACATGAGGATGTTCCAAGAATTTTCTATACTTGCTACTATATTTATGCATTTTCCACATTTCTTGACTGCTCATTTGATCCTTCAACTTATATTCTTTCTTTGTTATTTGGCATATTCAGTTGCTGCCTGACTTTTATCTACTTGCAAAACTTCACTACATTTGGGTCTTATGAAATCAACATATATGTATGCAGCCCCACGTTTGAAGATCTATACATGTAATCAATTTTGAGTTCAGACCGGAAGATCCTGTGTGAGAGATTATGCCATTAATATCTGGACTCATACGTCTGAGTTAGATAGATGATCGAATATATATCTAGCTGCTGGTAGTGATAGGTCCAGGTATGATGTTAGAGATCTGTTTTATGCCATCTGTCTTTTTAATGTTTGTTTTTATTTGCTTTGTACAAGTTTATAACTACTTTTTGCAAAATGTGTTAGCTAATTTCTGTTTTTCAAGTAAGGAGTTTATTAATTAATTTTAAATATTTGTGGCTAGTGGATCATTTGTAAAGTTAAGGGTATGTTACTGAAATAATTTACACACAGTTTTTGGCTTCCAGTTTTCAAATAACCACTGCTCAATGCACTGTTACCATGACAACATGTAATGGTTGGCTTTTTTTACTGGTGAACTATAATTGTGGCATCTATTGATGCAGAAAAGGTGGCAAAAGCTCTGTTAGAAGTCTTGAGCAGGCTTGATTTTCCCTGCAAAATAGTGAACGTCAAAGAGGCTAACTTTGTGTCTAACCTATTGGCTTATTTGTGGAAGCACTTCAGGCTAAAGCAGTTTAAAGCTCCCTGTTATCATTCAGAAATAAATGGTTTGATAGAGAGGTTTATCTCTATTCTGAAGACTGTCAATAAAGCATTCACAGACCAGTTTAAGAAAGAGTGGACTGGGTATTTACATAATATTTTCTTTGCAGACAGTGAGTTTTCACCATTTAAGAAATCTTGTGTTCAGATGATGATGTGATCTCTAGATCTAATTTGCAATGAGTAGATGGGCAAATGTAATTCCCACAAGAAATGTCTTATGGAGTATATAGTACATTTCTGGACTAAGCTTATGGAGTTTATAGGGCTTGCACAAGATCAACAGATGTAGCAGCAGTAAAAGATCAAATATAAAAGGATAGCAAGAGCCCAAGAGTACACCATCAGACAAAAGGTAATTCCTGTTTAACAGAAAATGGATGGGAGAGTTTTTTTTTTTTTTTACTGCTTTGGGTAAGCTAAGTGATGTCAGCAATTGGCTAGACTTACCAGGCTGGATGCAGAAACACAAACTCACCCATCTTTATGTGTTGAAGCTTTACCATGATGTAGAAAAGTAATTCATATATGTAGAGGGTTACTGGAGGAACAGGAGAGGGATGTGGTAGTAAATGTCCGCAGTAAGGCCTGGTCTGCCACTTCAAAGAATGAGGCAGTATTGTAACAGCAACTATACCCTACATATCTTCAGAGGATCCAGGCAGTGCTACAAGACTTTGGGGGGATGTTCATTATTAAGTCAGATGGGTAATCAACTAATAGAGTACCATGAGACATTGCATCAAGGTCCCATTTGCTTGAGTTGGTGGTAGCTCAGAAGGATGTAAAAGATCCTTCCTCTCTTATAAAAAGGAGAAGAGGATGTTCTCCAATGCACTGGCCAAATTTCCTCTGGTAATATAAATACCACTTTGGGTATTCTCTGAAATGAGGCTACTAGTCTAGCGGCACTGACCTGGGTAATAAAGGATAAGTAAATAAATCATGAGTACATAAATGACATTGCAAATTTTAGCTGGTTATGGAAAAACATATATGACTTTCCATGGAAGTGCTGAACAGATTAAAGAGGGCTAGACTGAATATTAATGCAAACAAATGCATACTGATTTTTGGGTCAGTGGTAGCAAACTCTGGTTAGATCATGGCAAAGTGGAAGCTATGCAAGACTTACCCTGTTAACAAAAAGAGTAATGGTGCCTCTGGGGAGAGTAGAGTATTACACAAAGTGTATCACAGACAACAGTATCATAGGCACTTCTTAAATGGAGGTAGCATCACCCAAAAGAGTGGACCAGATAAAATATGTGGGTACCAGTTTCCATACAGGCTTTCCAGAAATTCAGGGGGCCTTAAGATGACATCTTAACATGGCTATACCAGATGATACACAAGAGTTTATCTTGCAGGTAGGTGCTTTAATTAATGGAATTAGGGTTTTAGCAAAGGGAGAGGAACATCCAGTACTACATTTTAGTCATAGACATGAATAAAACTAAGAATCATTTGCAGGTGTGGAGAAGGGATATTTGGGAGTAGTGCATGTGTTCCAGATGCCACAGCTTTAGCAATATTGTAGAGCAGTCATAGTAATTACAGATCATAATCCCTTAAAGTGCTTACACAGAACTAAAGAGTACAGCAGTACATTTATTAGATGGAGTTTGTGATTACAGTCCTACAGTATAAGAATCCAGCACTGGAATGGCATCATAATATCACTTACATAAGTAACAATGCTCCACCATCTTCTGTAGTGTAACTTAGGATGCACCTGTAACTCCCAAACTTCTGTAGTGTAACTTAGAATGCACCTTTAACTCCAAGCTTCTCTAGTGTAACTTAGAATGCACCTGTAACTCCAAGCTTCTCTAGTGTAACTTAGAATGCACCTATAGCTCCGAAACGTCTGCAGTGTAACTTGGAATGCACCTGTAACTTTAAGCTTCTGTAGTGTGACTTAGAATACACCTGTAACTTCAAGCTTCTGTAGTGTAATTTAGAATGCACCTGTAACTCTAAACTTCTGCAGTGTAACTTAGAATGCACCTGTAACTCCAAGCTTCTGTAGTGTAACTTAGAATGCACCTGTAATTCCAAGCTTCTGTAGTGTAACTTACTCTGCACCTATAACTAGAAGCTTCTGTAGTGTAACTTAGAAGGCACCTGTAACTCCAAGCTTCTGTAGTGTAACTTAAAATGCACCTGCAACATCAAGCTTCTGTAGTTTCTTATTCTGCACCTGTAACTCCAAGCTTCAGTAGTGTAACTTAGAATGCACCTGTAACTCCAAGTTTCTGCAGTGTAACTTAGAATGCACCTTTAACTCAAAGCTTCTCTACTGTAACTTAGAATGCACCTTTAACTCCCAATCATCTGCAGTGTAACTTAGAATGCACCTGTAACTCCAAGCTTCTGTAGTGTAACTTAGAATGCACCTGTACCTCCAAGCTTCTGTAGTGTAACTTAGAATGCACCTGTAACTCCAAGCTTCTGTAGTGTAACTTAGAATGCACCTTTAACTCCCAATCTTCTGCAGTGCAACTTGGAATTCACCTGTGACTCCTATCTTCTATAATGTAACTTAGAATGCACCTGTAACTCCAAGCTTCTCTAGTGTAACTTAGAATGTGCTTGTAACTCCAAGCTTTCTGTAGTGTAACTTAGAATGCACATTTAACTCCAAAGCTTCTGTAGTATAACTTAGAATGCACCTTTACTCCCAACACTTCATTTCCACAGTGTCTGAAGAAAACTCACTTGAGGTCTACAAAGTCTTGTGAAATGCTGACAAAGGTATTATGCTAAAACAAATGTAATTGTTCTCAGTTGAAAATGTGACAGGTTGATTGAAATGTGCAGTTGTTTTCATTGGAACATACAGAAAGCTATAACAAGATGAGCTAATTGTAATTATAATTATTTTTTCTTTAAAAAAAATTATGTGTTGCTGAAATATTGTAGTATGCAAAATGCATAGCTTGCACAGAATCTATAAAATGGGAAACCGGAACTAAAGATATGTTCTCACATGTGCTCACCTTTCCAATGCCTTCAGCTCAAAGAGGGCAACTCACAAAGCAGAGAAAGCAAGTGACTTTTTTTCATTCTTTCTTTCTTTCTTTCTTTCTTTCTTTCTTTCTTTCTTTCTTTCTTCCTTTCTTTTTTGTTTGTTCCTTTGCTTCTCCTTTGCCACTACAAGTGTGTATCACTGGATTGCATTCATGGACAAAGCTCATGCTAGAAGAGTCATTGCCTGAGAAACTGTTTAAACATCTAAGCCAAAAGCAGACAGAAAATCAATGATATAATTTATTATTGATAATGCTATGTTCTGATATAGTGTTAGTAAGAGATCTTCTCTATACCATCTATCTGATTAAAGACATTATTTTGTAGTTTCTTTGTACAGCTTTGTAACAACTTGCATGTTGCATTGTACAAGCTGCAATGCTTGTTTGTTTATTACATGAAAGAAGTTTAATTATTCAATCAATGTTAAATACATGTGACTGGTGGTTTATTTATTAGTTAAATGATAAGGGTATTGGATTGTTGCAAACTGTGAATGTGTTGGCTTCCATCTTTTGAACATTTACTGCACAAGCTATTGTTACAATCCTAGTATTTAATGCTTATTTTACTTATTTAAGTGTGGTAGAGTAACTGGTGGCAGCAGTACTCTAAACACAGAAAATGGGATATTGAACTGGAAAGAAATCTTAATGTGTGTGTGTGTGTGTGTGTGTGTGTGTGTGTGTGTGTGTGTGTGTGTGTGTGTGTGTGTGTGTGTGTGTGTGTGCACACTGGACAGGTTGTCAGCTGCTGATGGTAAGATAGCACTGGAGAACATTGGGTTAGGAGCAAGGCGAGTCAGATCCTGGAGACGCATATATTACAGCTGTACTCTGCAACCAGTCAGGGTAAAACTTATTTGAGTATGGCTGGTCATGCCTACTACCTGAGACACCAGGGCACATTTAGCATCCACTTTTGAAGTCATTCTCTCCTTATATAGTATTTGCTGCCAGTGCTGAAGATTTTAGCCCATACCACCACCAAATAATTGATGGCAGTGTGAGGGATTATAAGCTTTTTTTAAGCACAGTAACAATACTATTTTCTCCCAAAATAATGTTTACTTTAATTCTGACCAAGAGAAGTAAAAAAAAATCTTTCAATATTTTAACCAGTGGCATTTCAGCTGTTGCCAAAAACAAGATGATATGCTTGGTTCATGGGTTTACCTATGAAAATTGCAGAGTAACTCTGGAAATTCCAGAATATTCTCCCATCTGATCTTTATTGCATAGTAACACAGTTGTAGCCATTCCTTCATAATGTTTAAATGTCTTACATTGACATCTTTATCCTCTACTCCTTCTCTGGCACTAAGAATTCTAACCTGGTAACAATCCAATATCACATAGCAGCTTGAAATTTTTGCAGAACAAACTCACTTAAAAAATGTATTAAATGCTTTTAATTATCCCTGGGAGTCAATAATTTCTGTGTAGGCTTCATGCAAAGCCTACACAGAGTATATATGTGTGCGCTGAGGTGCATGGGGAGCAGCAGCTCGCAATGCATATTCATGCCACTCACTGAGTTTAGGAGAGGTTTCATGGCTGGCAACAGTGTTGCCGGCCAGGAAACTGTGTAAGCGAACACAGATACCACACACATGTTAAATCCAGAACACTGAAGGTTTGCAGTTTTGTATGAAATGTCTCAGTGATAACCATGGCTTTTCAGATAGTTCCCAGTCTCTTAATGCAAAACATTTCGACAAAGGCCAACATAATGCAGGGACATTAACCCAGAAATAGGGACCTATTTGACAAATATGTCCTATAGAATGTACTAGAATTACCAAGGGCTTGTGTTAAGATATATGTTCTGAAGGATTTGAAGTATGAAACTCAAATATACCTCTCAACCTCTTAGAGCAAAAAGGTTGGACAAAGCCATACATAATGGGAAGACAAAGGCCCAACAATAGGGACATTTTAGAAATACTGCTCTTGCAAACCTAGCAAGTTGATAGAATAATAGGTTTTACATTGGTATGAATTTTCTGAAGAGCATGAAGTTTGAAAGTCAAATGTTTGTCATTATTTTCTGACTGTAATCTGCAAAGACATGCAAACGATGTGCCAGAAAACCATCATTTTATGAGGAAAAGGTCAAAATATGAGACAAAAATGTGGAAATTGTGCAAAAAAAATGTACAGTTGAGAGGTATGAACTCAAATGTATGTAATATTGAGTCATATCAGTCCTGAGATCATCCCAGTAATATGATAGAAAGCCCCAAATTTGATTAGGAACACATCTGGACATCCTGTGAATATCTGGACAGTTGAAAGGTATGAATGTAAAATATATGGTCCAATCATAGTACAGAACAGTGTATCTACAGTGCAGAGTATTGTGATAATCTATTCCTGGCATTCTATACTAAAGTTGTGTAAATGATCTGTAAAAGGACATGGACTGCCATGTAAAATGAGTACTCAGGGGAAGTGTGTGTATTTAATAGGGACACATAGATGAATTGTAGAAATGCACAAAGGGAATGAGGACAGGTTAAACAATCTAATTTACAGCAGATGAGGGCATGTCAATGGAAGATGGCTGCAGCAGCAACACCAATCACGTATCTATATGGTACAGAACGGAGTGCACAGTGAAAATGTGTTTTATGTGACTGTCACACAAGGGGACATAACAATGGGGAGGATGTCTGTGTGAGATAAACATAATGCAAAGGACATCTATCAGAGATCTGGCATACAACTGGGTTAGGGTGCATATTGTGAAACTGTGCAAACTGATTTGCCTGAATATGAATGTAATGTCAGCAGAGGTCTCCAGCAAGTGGGACACAGGTAAAGGCTCATGGATAACATTAAAAGAAGCACTCACAATCATGGACAATATCAGAATAATACCACCAGTAATCCCATGCCTCTGACATAATGTATGTGATATACAGTGATAAGAGATGATTCTGCACAAACACCCTTGTACAACTATTATGATACTTCTACATTCTATAAGGGTAATCGCACACACTGTCCTTACACTGTAACATCTGCTGGAAGTGTTAGGAGGGTCATTGCTATACCTGCATGTGACATTATGAGCAATACAGGATAACTGCCTGGTGTGCATGGCATATATATATATATATATATATATATATATATATATATATATATATATATATATATATATATATATATATGTATATATAATATATATATACATATACATATATATATATATATATATATATATATATATATATATACATACATACATATAGATTTATATGGTTTGTCTTCAAAATGTTGAAAGCACATAGTCGAATGTACACATTGTCAAAACATTTCCACGAAATCCATACTGCCAAATTTTCAGAAAGCTGAAGAAAAAAGTGAATGTCAACATTTCTGATCGCTCCACACAAACAAAAAGTACTATCATCGGTCAAAAGGGGGTGAGATTTTTGCAGTTAAGAATATTGGTGTTTGAGGTTTTGAGAAGTCGCAGTTCAGTGTTTGTGGAAGTGGCTTTGACGATGTGATGGTCAACATTTTGAAGGTAAACTATATATATATATATATATATATATATATATATATATATATATATACACACACATATATATATATATATATATATATATATATATATACACACATACATATATATTTTATATATATATATATATATATATATATATATATATATACACATACATATATATTTTATATATATATATATATATATATATATATATATATATATATATATATATATACATATATATATATATATATATATATATATATATACATTCTGTATTATACTAATATCACAGTTGGAGTCAATGATTGCTCACAATCTGTAGTCCTTCAGACAGCTGTTTGGACACAGGATGTCATCTGTGATGTCCATCACTTAACTATTCGACAGGAAAAGGCATAAGATGTACTTACCCGATCACTGGACCTGAGATGTATGTCACTTCACACATTTCAGCATACTGAGATGTCATGTATGTGATATACTGGTCTCCCCACTTGGTGATATAGCTGCTTATGGCCACATCTGTCAGTGCGAATTGAACACCTCAGTATGGATTAGTGTCATATGCATTGACCTGGTAAAGTTCCACAAGATGATAGAGCTGTCATCATGCATGCCCTTTATGACCTCTTTGAGGACATCTATCAGATGGAACAAACATGATGTATCATTAACATCTGACACAGGTCTGCTGCACACAGCCAGGATATTATTACTAGTGTCCATGTAGAGAAGGTCCATGATGACATGTTGGTGTACTTCACAGTTGAGGAAAGTCAGGCTGTTTCTATACATGCATGCATCAGGTGCTGTAACCCCCAACTCAGATGGATGCATGTTGATGTACACCCTTGTATGGGAATATAACCCATGCAGAGGTTATATTGAAGTGTGTATTCAACCATATAAGAAAGGTGTATGTGCTCAGTCATGCCATAAGTGATCTGTGATGTCACAGCCCATTGATTCTATGTGATAGGTCTGGATTAAGGTAAGAAGTGCATATTGCCAACAGTGATCCTGCTTATGGTTTTGGCACAATCTCCCTTGCAGGTATAATTGTGAAACTCACCCAGCTGAGGATTAACCCTTATATCACTAGATTAGATAAGTAACCAATTGTCTCACCTACAGAACACATTTGGTGAAGGTTGGTTAATCAACTTGTACCAGTACAGCTGTCACCATTGGTGTACCCCTGGGATCTGTGATTGGCCCTTTACTGTTTGGACTATATTTCTCGACAGTTCAGGCTAAAGTATATGGCCTTTGGCTTACCAAGTTTCCTGATTCTTGCATATTGAGTACAATCACTGAGTCCACCAATGATGATAACATACTACAGGAGGAGCTAACATAGGCAAATGATTGGTGACAAAGCCACATGATCTACAAATAAATGCAGAAGCATGTCTTTATGTTGTCTTTCTGAAAAGTGGAATTCCATGCTAATTATAGCACTGACAACAGTCCTTTAATTCTGAAACCCAGTAAAGCAAGTACTGAGAACACATTTAGACAGCAATCTGAACTTCGACCACCAATTGTCCACACTGGTATTGAAAGCATATGTTGTGCACATCAAAAGTCAAGCCGTCATATACAGATTGTAGGATTGTATGACTGTACTGTATTCAAACTTCATCAGAACACTAATAGAGTATAGTGCTCTCTTTTGCATGTACCTCACCAGACACATGCAGCATCTGGAGAGACCACAGGCCTTTCTCATCAAGAAAATGCAGGGACTAGAAACCATGCTATGATGTATGTGGATAGACTGAAAGCCATGTCACTGTAATCTATATCATATAGGATGAAGTGATTTTAACCTGGCCACCAAGCCAGCCTCTGACCCTGCCCTGGTGGGAATAGTGCATATTCTGTAAACAGATATAGCTGATGACAACAGCTGTGTCTGTTGAGGTGAATATGATAATAAGAGTGTCACACATACTGGTGTAAAATGCTCTCTGTAATGTCTAGCAAAAGCACAAACACAGATGCCCCCATGCACACACACACACACACACACACTCACACACACACACACACACACACACACACACACACACACACACACACACACGTGCACACACACACAGACACACAAACACACACACACACACACACACACACACACACACACACACTGTTGACTACAGAATACAGTACTTCGTGCAAGCACCACGGCACAAGTCTTACTTTTACAAGACTGCAAGTCACCTTATAGTGGATGACATCACCAGGTCATATTGGGGAGAAGATGTTGGGAAGACTGCATGAAATTGTTGTGTAGGCATGTGCAACTATCAAATTGCTGTCAATCATGGCATTAGAGAAGTAACTGTAGGATACACTATTCTGCTCTTCTGTCTTGACTACACACACATACACACACACACACACACACACACACACACACACACACACACACACACACACACACACACACAAACACACACACTTGATTGTAGAGAGAACAGAACCTCTACTGATCTTAGCATACAGACTATTGATCACAGTACTTTATGCAAGCACCATAGTTGGAGGCTTGTATAGGTTCATAGGAGGTTTCTAGCCTAATGGCCCTAAGGCATTTACAAGCCTAGCTGTGTAAAAACACAAGTACCCTTACTGAGCATAGTTAGATGGTCATTGTTAGCAGGACAATTTTGTGAGCAGCACTGAGTGGCCCTGTCCAAGAAGAACATAGGTGCAACCCCAGGGGTGAATTTATAATCACCCATGCAATTGTCAAGGTTGCACTTTAATAGGTTTATTGAGGAGCAATCCTTCACATGCAGTGGGTGCTTATTACAGAGGAGTGTTAATCACTGGGAGATATATCTGTCTCCCCAGCATGTTTTCTTGATGTCACAGGCCAGGCTAAGATCCCTGGAGCAAGTTATTCTTGTTCCATTTAATTTGCAGGTGTCTAGCATGTCCAGTAGGCAGGGTCTAAGACTGCTCAGTAGGCCAGGCATAGGTCAGCTCTCAGCCACCTGCATGATACTGAGTACAGTGACAGGTCTTTCAGTCCTTTCATATATGTCATGTTTTGGATGCCCTGAATTATTCTGGTCACAAACCTATGTGTTTTCTCCAGGTGCTGCAGGTGTCTGGTGAGGTACAGGCAGAAGGGAACATTGTACTCAATTAGTGGTCGGATAAGGATAGAGTAAAGCAAATATATGAACTCCCTGGTCTTGTATGTGATGGCCGTATTTATGAGGTGCACAATGTAGAATGTGTGCCCCACCACTGTTGACACCTAGTGATTGAAGTATAGATTGCTATCACCATGTGTTCCCAAGTCTTACAACACTGTGTTTGAGCTTAGAAGGATGCTATGTATATCATAATTAGCAGGGGTACTTCATTTCCAAAGGGGATAATGATGCATTGTTTGTTTTAACTTTCTGTCCATGAGTTTGGCACCAATCAATTGTCTGTGTCAGCCACTTCTGTAAAATGTTACCATTGCTCAGGGACTCTACATGACTGGATTGAGTTAACATTCATTTGCAAACTTGGTAAACCACAGGCCAACTACCTTTGCCTGGGCTTCAGAGAAGTAGTTTTCAAACAGTTGAGGGTCCATCACAGCTCCTTCTGGTAGTCCACTGGTAAGTGGTCTAGTGGTGGAGGTGCAGTTCCCAACTTTGACAGTGTATGTTCTGTCAATGAGCAAGTTAACTATCCATCTAGTAATGTATGGGTTAATTCCCAGATGGGAGATGTTCTATATGATACATGAATGGGTAATAATATCAGAGACCTTGGATAACTCATCATAGGTAGTATGTCCTGTATCCCTCATCCAGGTTTTTGAGGTCAGTATCAAAGAAGTCCACTAGGAATAATAAGCAAGATCTACCCTTTACATAACCAACATTTGTTGAGTGGAGTGTGTTGAAGGTTACCTATGTCCCTGTGGCTAAGGTTCATGATGATTCCTTCCCTAGTCTTGCAGATACGTTTTTTTAGGCTTATGGACCACTAGTTCTAGTTCTGCATATTACCAGATTGATGTGCATTGCACATCACACAACACTGGATATTAATTTCTGTAGTGTAGGTGATCTATGTGTGGAATAAATTACTGAGACATCAAAGTTGTAGCACTTGGGGGGAACCAACACATTAATGTTTTATAAATATGTGACATATTGTTAGCTAGGGCCTTCAGTTTATGTTTTCACGTGTAATTTAATGTTATAGACAGTAAACAGACAGTATATAGCTGGAATACATAATAATATTTACTTTTCCATAGTGCAGTGAGAAGTGGGTTTGAGTAATGGTTGGCAAAGTGTTAGAGTATGTGAGATACACATTTTCAATACTATTGATGTTTGCACCTAGCTAAGCAGTGTGCAAATGTGAGCTGCATTGTTAAAGTCTGAGAGTTAGTATTGAGTGCATAAAGCACACCTGCTGCTAAACTGACTTTGTGGCAGCAGGTCTAAATGCATTGACACATTTCTTTTTGAATCTAGATTATACTGGGTTCAAATCCAGGTGTATCTAATACTTTTAAATACTTTTAAATAAATATTGATAATGCAATTGCCTGAATTCTTAATAGGGCATGTGTTGCTGTGTGTTGGCATTGAGCAGCAGTGTTAAGTGGCATTGCGCTGAAGTAACTGCAGCATTTTGCTGCAGCTCACCATTGCTGCACTTTGGTGCATGATGCATACTTCCATGCAGACATGGAGCCCAAAAAGTAAAGGGATCCATTGCTTTTACTGCTACATATGTGTGTTATGTATGATTCTATTTTTGACCTGATTAATGTGGCTAGCCATTTTTTTTAACAGTGCAAACTGAAAATACATGCATAATATTAACTGAATTTGGACTGTCACCTCCACAAAAAGGGGTGACCACAATGCAATCATGTTGTATAGCCATTTGGGCCAAACATGTGTGTCAAAAAGATGTGTGTGAAATGGAGAGCTATGGGTGGGATTTTGTTTCTGTGGGAGAGTTGCCCATTTATTTTTTTTATTTCAGAGAGAGAGAGAGAGAGAGAGAGAGGGGTGTTGGGGAAGGGACATAGGTATGTCTGGGTCAGGTAAGTTGGGCAGGTGAGGAAGCAGTTGCAAACAGACAAGACAAGAGAGAGAAATGGTGATGGATACAAAAGGTTGGGGACATCATGATTGGGTGAGGGTGGGAACAACCCAGGGCTATGGCCATCAAGCTTGGAGACAGTGAGAATCATGTCCTCACCCAGTGGACTGTCATCACTGTCACCTTACTCTGCAGGTGGCTGGAGTGCTTGACATCTCCTCTTCCTCCTCCTTTGGAACATGAGGAAGAGCAGCCTCTCCTTCCAGTGTAGGTGTGCACAAATGGTGCTGTACGGGACCATACACACCATCCCTTACAATTTTCTGCAGGTGATTAAATCACCACTTCGGCCACTGCTCCTGGAGGGTACCACTGGTCCAGCCTCCAGGCCAGACTACCTGAGCATGCAACTAGTGCAAAGGAAACACAGACAGTGCTACCAAGTTGGCTTTCAAACATACTGGGTATTGGTGCTGAAGCCTTTAGAGCTCAGGCAGGCCGATCAACTGGGGCTGGTCTACTTCACTATGCTGATGACATGGACAAATTTTTGCAACACATAATAAAAAAATATAAATACGTAAATAAATAAATAAATAATACTTTTTAAAAAATAAAATAAAAAGTAAAGAAAATAAAAAAGAGGGATAATGGTTGGGGTGAGAGAAAAATATAAAATTAGTACCATCATATGTGACATACAATGCATTAATACAATCACACAATTTTTTATCTTAAGTAAACCTCCAAACAGATATACACTTTGCAACAGATTGCTGCAATTAATCCTTGAAATATGTATATATTGCACATGTGCATGTCCCAGTTATACAGATTGCATTTTACAACAGGGCATTTGTGCCACTGGTATAGAGTTTTTAATTTAATATAAATATTACTGAAGAAATAACAGTATTGTATAGTTGTGAATTGTGGCATTTGAACCCCCAATTTCTGACCAAAGTCTAATTTTGGATTCTTACAATTGATTTATGCTATAGACTAATGCATGCATACTTGTTTTTACAGTTGGGATATGCATGCTCAATCTTATACAACTTTACAAAATATCAAAAAGGTTATCTTTAATTTTTTATGCTATAATAACATTTCTCTTTTGATGCATACATACCACTTACTTCTTTCAGTCTCTCTAATCTATCCCCAAGGGCCTGGACATTGAACTTCTGATCTCTGGCAGCTGAGGAAAAAAATGGAACAGAACAGAAGACCATTATGCATACCAATCTTGCCTATATTCAGCTGTGTAAGTCTTACAAGTACTCTCTTCGGTTCATACTTACACAGCTAGGTGATGTCCACAGTACTACATTCCTCCAACCCAAGGTCGAGAGTATCCCTCGTCCTCCTCTGTAGATCATTAAAATGATGCCTATATTGCTTTCCATTGTGTGGGATACCAGTGGCATTGGATACAGATTGGGCTAAACTATTCCCTACCTCAGACCTGTACTGGAAGACAGAATAGTCCCCCTGTAGAAGCCTTTGGCTGTGGTGCTTTACTATGATTGCAATAAATATCCTGGATTCCTGGACACCCCATCTCTATGTCCTAAACCTGGCACCTTCCCCACTACTGCCAGGCATGTCTACCAGCAGACCTAGAGCAATGGAGACTGATGCTTTCTGCCCCAGTTCCAGTTATCTCATTTATTGGAGTGCACAAATCTTAGCAATGAGTCTGTGTGATGCTAAACAGAGAGTTGCAGTGCCAAGCAGTGAGGAATTAAATAATCGCAAATGAAAAGTTAATCTGACACTTGGCCTTAGTTTGAGGGGTGACTATTGATGTAGCCTGGAAATATACATTGGAAATTGGAAAGTAGCTGTGATTTAGGTTTGGAGACATGCACTGGGGACATAAATGTAATGACCTGATACATTTTTTTTTATCTTTATACACTGGGAAATTTGTTTTTTACACTGTAGGATTCAAACTTAGGCATAAAGGACAAAACATTTTCTTCCACAGCATTGATTTTTCATCTTTGTCACAGAAGAAGTTCTCTTCAGATATTGTCAGGAATCATACATACATACAGGTAACAGTATGACCTTTTACACATGTATGCATGCATCCTGACAAGGTGTTTGGATATAGAGGCAGTTTTGTGTATGTCTTAGGAAAATTTGAATGACATCCAAGTCAAGATAGCAGAATTATACTTATAGAAATATAATACACAGTATACCCTCAGTCATACATTTGATAACACAATAACAGTGTCTTGTCCCTCATACATATAGTTAATATCAGCTCCACTGTCTAAAGTGTTATGAGAGTGAATATAATGGGAAGTGGAACAATAGTAAAAACATATGGAATATCCTGTATTAGAACCCAGGACAATGTGTATGGTAGTCCTACACTTACACCTGTTGCCACAAGAAAGTTGAAATAACAGTAGTCTATGTTTCAATTTGTTGTTATAAATTGCAATGTCACAACAGTAAAAAAAATGCTGCACACCCTGTACTAGAAGCAAAGACCATCTGTACTTCAGCCCTATACTTATACCTGCTGCCACAGGACTAGTTACATGATAATGTACTAATCATTGTTAATGTCTCTGTGTTAAAAGTGGTACAACACAGCTTAGTGGTTTTGCATGGTACTCAACAGAATTAATTAAATGTATCCTGTTTCTATTTTTGGCTGTATCAGTCCTGTCTGCTTCCTGGGTTTTCTAGTTGTCCATTTTGCCCACTGCCATGCTTCCCATAAATGAGATAAGCACAGCCAAACCCACCATTAATTTTCTCCATTCCAGCGATTGCACTAAGCTCTGCTTTGTGCAAACATTGGCTCACAAAAAAAAAAAAAAAAAAAAAAACAAACAAGGGAAAAAAGCAGGGAAAAAAGGCAAAAGGCAAAATGCAAAAAAGGGACAAGTATTTGAAATCAGGAAAATCAGTCTACAATATACACACTAGAAAATGATGGTTCACATGAGATATGTTTACAGAAATCTGGATTAGCATTCTTACACCAATGAATGGATGTTTGCCTTATCCCTCTTTGCTACGCAAACAGTTTTGCAGCAAGGAATTGAAATCATTCTCCACACAACTAAGTGCCTCATCATCTACAGTAATATAAAACTATACAATTGTTATTTGCACATTAATTATATTTGAATATAGTGCACTTAGTGATCATACAACATGTTATGATTATTGCTTTCAAATATACAGGTCTGTTTTACATCTCTGTGTTTGTTCGTCATTCTTTAGTTATCTGACCAGTAATCTGAGACATGCATTGTGTAAGCCCTTCTATGTTATTGGCCTTAAAATGTGTGAGGATATTAACTGGAAATAATATCATATGCAGTTGTCAACAAATGAAGGGCAGGTTGGATGTTATTGAATATAACCTGCGAACTGTGTGCTGCTTACTTACATTTCCAACCTTGCATCTAACACTTTGTAAATCTAATCTGATACACTAACTGGATGTAAGGCAGCCTGCAGTGCTGTTGTGTTTTCCTTCTCCCAACCAGTAATCATTCACAATTGAAATCCATTAAAACAAACACTGAGGGAGTGCCAGCACTATACTTACATCTCCTACATGGATCCAAGTATTTGGGATTCAGCAATTCTAATCAGTTTACACCTCATTTGCATCTTCATCATGCAGCGCTGAATCTGCACCATATAAAAAGGCAACCATGTAGCTACGCAAACTGATAATAGTAGACTTATGTATGTGGAGAAGACTGAACATACTTTATTACTTTGGGATATATCTGCACAGAGTATTACTGAACTGCAGATGGTATACTTGCATTTTGTCAGCTACATACTGAATATCCTGGAATGTAATTAGGAAACATCTGAAGCAAAGGCTTTTACACCTTTATCTGTATTCATTAGTCAGAAGTGATGCCATGGGCATGTTTGTCAAGGCATTTCATAGGTATACATGATTACTAATGCATGGAAGGGAATTCTCTGTGATAAATGTGTACAAATATTTCAGGGACGGTTCCTTTGATAGCACTTTTAGCATCTCAATGATGGATTGTTAGCAGGATGTGTAATTTGCCTGTTCTTTGTTTTTTTTTTGGGGGGGGGGGGCAAACCTGCATTACTGTTATGGCAAAAACAAGGATATGTTGCTATTGTTACTCTACTTTTTTGAATCCAGGCTTTTGTTCATATTTCACATCTCTAGACTGTTTTATGTTTCTTCAGTGGGTAATATTGAAAGGTTACCTTTTCTGTTTTATCTGGGAACAGCTATTTTGTAGTTATGTAATACTTATGTGTACTATCCTTCTTTTGTCTTTTAAGAAACCTAGGAGTATGCCACACAGAAGTATCAGTCCTTGGAGATCACCCTTCACTGATGCTGAAAATTAGGTGATAATGGATGCCTTTAGGCAACACGTTGCCTTCCTGCTCAAAAGGGGATGGGGAGACATAGCACTCAGAATGCAAATTTGGTGGCAGATTGTGGATGATGTAAATGTCATGGACGGCCATGGCAGGACATATGAGGTGTGCCATAGGGCCACTGACACGATCACACCTGCACAGAGGAGAGCAGCTGCAGTGGGCTGTGATTAGATGGTTACCAGGGATGGTCTGCTAGGCAGCCACCACTAACACCAAATGAAGAATTCCTGGCAACTGCCAGGGATCCAGACAACTCCCAAGAAAGTGCAAAACATTATGTATTGGATGTTAGTGCAACACTGTCAGGGACAGCAAGCATGTCCCAAGAGGAACTTCCAGGTAGGCTTTGGTATCTCAGCAGTTGAATACTGTAGTATAGTAGAACAATTAAAATTAATACATTACTTCTGTGTCACAAGATTTTTTGTGGGATGTGATTGAAGATTGCTACAGTTAACAACACATTCTGATTGACTGGGACCTCTGCCACCTGATGTCAGTGTATCAGCAGACTTCAATGATGATGATGTTGGCTAAACAGAGGCAAAGTCTGGTGGGTGGTGCAGAGATTGACTCTAACATTGAGGTAGACATACAGCCATCCCCTGCAATTCCATCAGACACAGCCTGTAGGCCTACACCTACCCATTTCAGTGAGATAGCAGATATTGGACAGGTGGAGGGCGAGGCATATGATCAGGGAAGTGTGGTTACTATGGTTTCAGTGATTGTTGACTCTGGCCATAGACAAAGTGTATGTGAAGTGCCACACAGGAGGGTTGTTAAGGGTGCTTAGAGGGGGCCTGCTGTCTCTCCTCCACCTGATAAAGGTGTCTCTTCCTGTGCCATTCAACGTATGTTTAGGGCCATCATGGAGGCACAGACACATTCCCATATTTGCTCCAGATAAATGCTGAGGGTTGTTGATGTGGCACAGGCTGACATGCATGACTGCCTCCACTGTGTTTCCAATTCAATGGATCGGATGACTGACACATTGGAACGAGGTGTGTCAGTGATGGAACAAGTATTCTCTGTGATGGAATGTCTGCTGGGAGGGGAATGGCATCCTCCTGGGCATAGGTCAGCCACATCATCTGCTGTTGGCAATGTGACTGTGCCTGATCACACTGCCATAGTGGTAGTACTTTCACTGCTCCACTAGTGGATGAGCTCTCCTCATCCAGATGTGGCAGGCCATGGGTTGTGGTACTGGGCATCCCTATGAATGGAGCTCATCCAGCAGACATAAGTCACATTCAGGTAGCAGCAGTGCATTTGATCGTGGGTGCGGATGTGCCAGTGCAACTCTTGACAGAGCCAGTTCTCATGGTCAGGGATCAAAACAATGAACTGCCATCTCTACTATGCATGACTCACACCTTTCTGGCATACCAAGACATAGACCTAGTACAGAACATGGCTGTGTTCATGCAAACAGAAACACAACAGTTACATGATTCAGCCATGCAGCATAAAACTCAGCCACATTGGCCAGTTGTAGGTTTATCCAAATGTCTGCCTGCTGCTCTTTCTTAGTCACATGCACTCAGTGACCTTTTGTATCAGCGTAGGCTTCCTGTCTCCCTTCAATGCAACACCCTGTGCAAGTGATAACTGTGCTATATCCCTGTTTTCTATCTTATGTATTCAGGGATACTTAGTTCTATCTAACATAGTGCTTAGTATATCTACATTTGTGTTGTTGAACTGGTAATTATACTTTTGACTTACATTGGCTTTAGGACGTAAGACAGCTGATAGCATCAATATTTCCAACTTTACTGTGGCTGATCTTGTTAGGGTTGTGAAGTCTGAACATGCAATGTGTAGCATTAATTTCTAACTTCTCTCTTTAATGATATTCTAGTACAAAAGTATAGTACTAAACTGAGGGCATGCAGTGATCATCAGTACTTTTGAGAGGTATGACTGTGTGAATCATTGATGCCTGAGGCCTACTATTTATAATGGACACATAGAGGTCAAATAAGTCTCTGCTGTCACATGATAAGATAAATTCTGTACAAATCACCCATCTTTTACTTGCTTACAGTCAGAGCCGGTGCTAGCATTTTGGGGGCCCCAGCAAGGTTCAAGTTGGGGACCCTAATCTGGAGACTATAAAGTATGACCACATTACCATTGTGGGTCTATATTATAAGATCAAAGTTTCAGAAGTTCGAACACCATATGGGTGACACCATATGAGCGAAGTTGTAAAACATTGAAAGCAAAATAAAAAATGTAAAAATAAAAGAAAAACCTACCTGATCACCCTGAATAGGGGGACAAGCCCCCATGCACCCCCCATACCCCCCGCTACTTAAATATACCAACACCAAGATCTCACTATGTTGAGGTAAAGGGAAGAATTCCCCACAATAATCTCCATTCACACTTGCAAGGTTTTAAATAGTTGCTCATATGGTATCACCCATATGGTATTTGAATATTTAATCCTTCAGTCTTATAATATAGACCCACCATTGCACCCCTTCTGTGTCAAGCTCATCCAGCACCATTTAATAATCACTATAGTGTTACTACATTCAGATCATTAAGAACTGGTGTGCCAAGATGCACACATTTACCGGCATTTAGTATCAATTTTACATTATGACAAGCCCCTGTACCACAGCAAGCTAGCCACTCACAGATGTGCACGCTCAAACTGACTGGCATTTAGTACCAATGCTACATTATGACAAGCCCCTGTACCACAGCAAGGCAGCCACTCAGAGGTGCATTCACACTGACTGTATACTCCTCAACTGCCCATATTTTCACAGGCTGTCCAGATTTGACTAATTTTTGGTGTATTCCTCAAAATTTGCATTTTCTGGATTTTTGTGGCAAAATTGTCAGGGTTGAATTCACTAAATTATGACAGACATTTGAGTTTCAGACTTCATATCCTTCAGTAAATGCATGATAACACAAGACCTTTTATTCTAGCAACTTTTTAAGTTTATAAGAGCAATATTTAAAATGTGTCCCATGTTTTGAGGCTGCCCCCCCATTATCTTTGGCTTTGTTCAGATTTTTTGTGCAAAGAGATTGAGAGCTATGACTAACTGGCATTCAGTAGCGCTGTTCTTAATTACGACAAGCCTCTGTAATACATCAAGGTAGGCAGTCCCACAGAGATACAAAAAGTGACCCACACTGACTTCCATACACAGCACAGACACACAAGACAAAGACAGCAATACAGCAAGGATGAACAGAGACACCTACACAGACTCCCTCACATATGACAGAGGCAAACAAGACAGACAGCAATGCAGACTCTTGCATGCAGGACAGACACACACACATATGACAATGTTCAGTCTTCCTGCAGTGCTGTCTTTAACACCCACACAGACTCCCACATATAGGACAGACACCCACACAAGGTAAACAAAGCATTATTGCAAGACTGAACAGATGAGACAGACAGCTACAAAGACACTTGCACATAGTGACAGACACACCCATGATAAAGACAGCACTACAGCAAGAGTGAACACCCACACCGACTTCCATACACAGGACAGACACACACAAGACCAGGACAAAAGTACCTCAAGATGAACAGAGACCCACACAAGATGAAGGCAGCCCTACCACAGGACAGAACTGAGACATCACACACATACTCCAAACACAATATGCTGACAGCACTATGGCAAGAAAAACACACAAGCTGCATTAGATAAATGGACCCCCATCACACAAGACACACAGTTACTGACATGCAGAATGGTCACACTGCAGAGGCACACAAGATAGCCATGGTGCACACATAGAAAAGAGAGCTTAACAATTTAATTCATGACATGTGTATGGACTACCATTGCTACAAGGAATCTGTTTGGGAGAATGGCATAAAGTTCTGGACCAGGCTTAGTGATCTAATGGGAATGATACAAGAGCACAACAGCAGAAGGTCTGCCATGTCTGGACAGCCAGGGGCAGAGAGTGTTCATTCTGTTGGGTAAAAAGTCATGGTGATTAAACCTTTTAGACACAATAAACAGCATGGGAGCATCCTATGTTCATTGCAAGAGAGGTATCTGATGTTAGCTACATTCTAGAGCTGTCAGGCAATAGGCAAACATACAACTTCTAACATGATATCATAATGAAGCCCTACCATGACAGACTGTGTTACTGATGATCAAAAAAATGAAGAAGTGTTAATAAGCATATGTTACACAAATACTAGAAGCATAGGTAGAAGAAAAGAAGAATGGAAGATGATCATTAAAGGGTCTTGACCTGATATCACAAAGAACAAAATCACAGTTACAGACATACTTCTCAGATGTGCTTAATTATGAGAAACATTCCTCATTTTGAGCTTAAAAAGACCATGTTCCTCACTGTTCCACATTTCAAGGGTCTATCGCACCTTCATTGCTAAGGTTTTTAAAGTAATATCCATGGCAAATAATATTGGATCATATTAAGTCATCAAAATAACTTTTTTAGAAGTATAAAGTAACACATTTTAAGCATGGTGGAACCTTCCTCGCTGAAGTTGTAAGTAAGCTGTTAGTAAGGGATCCACATTTTGCCCATTTGTTCCACATTATGGGAGGAAGTGCTCTAAGTTTTGGAGCTGAAAGGTTGAAACTATGGTTACAGTATAGAGAGAGCTGAACTATGGTTGTAGTGTCTGTTTAAGCATTGCTGATCACAGAGAAATAGCATATCCAGGGGAAGAACAGTTCTGGTGTTTATATGGGAATTTATAAGAAACATCTGAACTTTTGTGGGATAGCTGTAAATAGATTAAGCAATAAAAATGATATTGGACAAAATGATATAGGAACTCTTTTGGATACCCTGAAATAATATTATTATCTATCAGTAGGGATTTACATTTACCTTTTAGGGACTGGATAAAAATCATAATGATGAAATTAAAGACAATCCAGATTACCTTAAAAGTTACAGGAACATTATGCCAATGATAGACATTAATGTTAGAGTGGTAAAATTCTAGATATTGCAGTCCTTCAAGAAGAAATATAGGACTAGGGACTGGATTAAGAAAGGGTGTAATATTGGTTGCTACTGCTGACAGAGGGCATTTCTCATTCGAAGACAGGCACTCCACAGTGATCTTATGCAGTCTGTAAAATCATGAAGTTCAGACATCTCCTTGGCCAGCCAACATGCTATTGAGGCATTTAATGGAGCTTATGCTAATTGGCTATATGCTGTCCTCAAAAATAGCAGTGGAATGTTAGCTCATGTGTAAGAATTAATTAACTTAACAAAAAGTTTGCATTCACCCATTATTTTCAAGGGTGAGTTCATGTTAAAGGTAAGTGCCAGGAAATTTAAGGACAAATGGTGAGGAATGTGAATATATATATATATATATATATATATATATATATATATATATATATATATATGTATATATATGTATATGTGTGGCTAAGCATATCCTTAGTCTTCTGTCATTTTGGCTGACTAGCTGTGTGCATTTTTTCTCAATGGTATTATTTTTGTATGTTTGAATTTTGAATGTAGTGTTGTAGTAGAGAGATTAGATAAAGAAGGTAGAGGTTTGGAAATTTGAGGAATTTTGAATGCAATTTGCTAAATCTAGACCCAGAATTAGTAAGTTTTAACAAGAGAGATTTAGTTTTCTTTATAGTTATTACATCAAATTGAAAGGTGGTTGTATAGTCAGTTATAGGGTACAGTTTGATTGGTGTTAAGTGTAGTATCTAGTGGTGGTTGGGTGCTGGGATGTGAGGTATCAGAGCTATCTTTTTTGGTAGTTAAGAGGTAGTTTTTAAAGTCATTGGTAAATATAAGGTAAGACATTTTGGTGTTTGCAGCTTGATGGTGAAGAGTCTGTTTTTCTTGTTTCCACAAGAGTTTTGGATGACCTGAATATTTACTTTGTTTCCTCCTTAAATATAGTACTATTAGTAGCAATTTGGGTAGATTTCCTTAGCGAGACAAAAATTGGGGTATTTACAGCTTAATTAATGTTTAGTCAATGATGTTTTATGAATAAACTTTTAATCTATACTTTAATGAATGAATTAATTAATTAATTAATTAATTAATTAATTAATTAATTAAATTAATATGTTTCAAAGTTACTATGCTGTGCTAGCCTAACTAAGCTAAATTCATCTAAAGCACTATTTTTCACTGGTTGACTTAAATCTACTGATTCTGCGTTTGCAGTTAGACACAAATAAATATACTAACAAATGCAAATCCAAACTAGCAAAACCGAAACAAGAAAAGACAACGAGCAGGCAATGTAATATCCAACTGTTTATTGTACGTAAGCACTTTCACTGAATAAAATACTTCAGCTTCTTCAGACAGGTAAAAACTATTCACTTCCCAGTTTAATGACCTAACACAAACCTGCTGAGTCAATGGGCTGGGCCAACCCAAGTAGATGATGTCATGCAGCATTAAACATTTAAAGCAACATTGACTAATTAAACCATGTTGCCCAAATGATCGTCTTAAGCATCTAAAAAGTTAATAAAAAAGTTTACCATTTCCAACCCAAGACAAAAAGTAAATACAAATACAATTGGGATGGTAAATTATGCTCAAAAATAGGCCGTTGTTACATAAAAAATAAAAAAAAATGATAAATAAAGTGTGTACTGTGTAAATCTGTAGCATAGAAATATATTATGTTATGTTATTAAATTGAGTTACATTATGTTAATGTAAAAAACCAACATGTAAATACATCATACAAGACTCATACACCCTGCCTTGTGGTGATATACATGTAAAAACATATAAAACCATAGAGAGTCTTACTCACAAACAAATATAAAAAGAAGAAAACTCAGTTAGATGTTTTAAACATTTTTGTGTGAAACAAACAAGCTGCCAACCCTATCTTGCCAGGGCTTTAAGCTTCAACAAGCTCTTGATAGATAAGGCTTCATTTAACCCTGGAAAAGAGTAAGCAGCAGTTGCAATTTGCCATTTCACTTCAGCCTCTTCTAATTTGAGTTCCCAGGGCCCCCCTCTTTTGTTATGTTCTACTTGTTATAAAACCACAAATAAGAAATTGTGACTTGGGAAAATAAGGGTGTGTCTGGCTAAAGCACTAGTACTAGTTTTGTTCATAATGCTATACTGGTGCTTGTAAATCCTGTTTTAATTTTCTCTCTGCTTTCCCGATATAAAATGCTTCTCAACCGTCACAGAAAGCTCCATAAACAACCCCTAGAGAATCACAGTTGTATCTAATATGGGTATAATATACATTATTTCCGATTTTTACTCTGTCAGTTAATTTAATGAACTTGCATTGACAACATCTCCCACATTTTGTCATGCCTGTATTAAATTTAGAAGTTCTTTTCGGCCTTTCAACCAAACCTTTCAGGTTTATGCCCCTCCTAAAAGTTAGTTGGGGTGTCAATCCTAAAAAACGTCTAAGGTGGGGATCTTCCAAAATAAATGCCCAGTTCTTGTTGGCAATTTCTCTAATGACTCTAGAGTCAAGTAAGTTGTTAACAGTCTAGTGGATTTGTCTCCCTCCTGTATGTTTGTTAAACCAGGAGATGCTAAAATGTTCGTGTGTGACTGGCATGTTATTACCTTTGTGTAACGGGGGGGGGGGGTAAAGTGGCCTGATGACCTTTTACTAATGACTTCTTCAAACACAGTGGCCACAAAGGCCATTGGATACCCTCTCCTACTAAACATGGATCTTAACAAGTCACATTCAGTAATAAAATCATTGAAGTCACTAACCATTCTGGCAGCCCTTACTGCTTGTCCCTTCACCACTGCTTCACAAATAAATATACTGTCATTGCTAATGACAATGGTTGATCTTACTGAAATTTTGTTTAGACTACACACTGATGTTATAACAATTTTATTTTGATAAATGTATAAGTACATCTTTGAATTTCAATTATATGTAATCATTTTATCAAACAATATCTTCTTTGTGCAATATTTGCCTGTTTTACTCTGTACCTCATGTTGGTTATTCTTACAATTGAAGTAGTAGGTGCATTTCCCTTGTGTTATTAATCCTGTATTCAGTTAGGATGTATGTCTTAGTGGATGTGCCTATGGCCAGATCATGTATCAAAAGGGCCCTTAGATGAATCTTCCTACCTACTTAATAAAAAACTAGTAAACAGAGAAACAAATTAGAAAATACTGCTTATAGACAATATCAATTACAATGCAATCATGAATGAGCTGTAGCTCTCCTTATGCTAAATATGTTTGTTATATGAGGAGTATAGGCTCATAGGTTTGTAATAGGCTATCGGCCCTAGGGCCTATACAAGCCTAGCCATAACTATTCCCTGAATATTTCTTCCCACAATATTTACTTCCCTGGACCCCTGTCTAGCAGGGCTACTGACATGATCCCCGGGGTGAATTTCCTATCTCCCATCCAATCATTAAGGTTCCTTTTGAAGAGGGCCAAAGAGGCACTCTGCTTGACATGTATGGGCAGTCTATTCCAGAGTATGGGGAGTCTCTGGGTCAGGAACCTATTCCAATGCAGGTTTTGTTCATTGTGATGACAAGATTTAGATCCCTGGAGTGTGTGGCTCTGAGGGATTGGGATTTCTTTAAGTGGAGCATGTCCAACAGCTCAGGGTTTGACATGGCCTTGTATGTTAAGCAGAGATCACCTCTGAGTAAACAATATACCACAGAGTATAGCTGGAGTTTTTTTTAGATGGTCAGCATATGGCATCTGTCTTAGGCCTGTGATTCTTTTAGTGAGGTATTTCTGCGGCCTTTCCAGCTGTTGCAGATGTCATGTGAAGTGCATACCAAATGGGGCATTATACTCTATAATGGGTCTAATAAGGGATGAGTAAAGTGGGACAATGACCTCCTTTTTTCTGGATGAAAAGCCCTTAGTGATGAGGTGTGCCACATAGAAGGATTTCCTGACTGTTGTAGTGATGTGGTTATCGAAGGTGAGACCACTGTCCACCTGTATCCCTAAGTCTCTCATTGCACTTTCAATGTTTTCTGTACTGCCACCTATGTGGTAATTCATGGGTACATGTTTTTTCCAAAGGGGATAACTATACATTTCTTGACATTAAGCTTGAGCCCATGGCTCTGGCACCAGGCATCTGTTTCTGTAAGGCCCTTTTGTAGAATATCCACATCATTTGGGAATTCAATAATGACTCCCAGTTTGCAGTCATCTGCAAACTTTGTTAGCCAGAGTCCCTTAGTGTTGGCCTGTACTTCAGAGAAGTAGATACCAAACAAGAGTGGTCCCAGGACTGATCCCTGAGGTACTCCACTTGTCACTTGTCTGGAGCTGGATTTGGAGTCAGCTACTTTTACAGTCTGGGTTCTGTCAGCAAGCCAGTTGGCAACCCATCGAGTGATGTAGGGATATATGCCCAGCTTAGTAAGTTTATCTATGACTCCAGAGTGGGGGATGATGTTGAAGGCCTTGGTGAGGTCCACATAGGCTGCGTGGACTGCCTTACCCTCGTCCACAGCTCTGGAGACTGATTCAAAGAAGTCAATCAGGTTCAGAAGACAAGATCATCCCTTCATGAACCAAAACTTGGTGGGGTCCAGAGTTTGAAGGTTGCCAATGGCTTTGTTTATAAGTTCCAGGATACTGCGTTCCATACCCTTGCAGATCAGGCTCATCAGACTGATGGGACGGTAGTTCCTGGGATCCAAGGTGGATACCCCTTGTGGAGTGGGATAACTGTAGCTGTGCGCCACTCAGTGGGCACAAAGCCTGATGTGAGGCTATGATTAAACATGACACTTAGGTGAGGTGCCAGTTCATTTTGTAGTTCAAGTAGAACACAGCCCAGGATGACATCTGGTCCCATGGATGCTGTATTCTTAGCTTTGGAGAGTGTGGTTTCTACCTGTGTGGCCGTGATTAACGTTATTTGGCGATCTTTTGGTATTGAGATGGGCCCTTTAGGGGGTAAGAGGGGGATAAAGTTGGCACTAAATTGATCTGACATGATATTGGCAATATCCTTGGAATCAGTATATTTAATGCCATTCTGTTGTAGCTCAGAGCAGATCTGAGCATTGCCATTTAGATTCTTGACATAACTATAGAATGCCTTGTGGTTGCCTTTAGAATCTTTGGCAATTTTATTTTCGTAACTAGCTTTTTAGGATTTTATGGGGGATCTCAGCTTCTTACTGAGGCTGGTGAGGGAGTTTTTTGCATCCTGGGATATTCCCCTTTTCTGCAACAGTTTCTACCTTCTCTTGTATAGTTTGTTTATAGCAGGGGACCACCAGATTGGCTTCTTTTTTTTGGAGGAGAGCATCTTGGTTCTATTTGGGATGGCACGAATCATGCACAAGTAAATGTGCTTGTACAGTGCCTTAGTGCAGGATTCAGCAGTCAAACTTTCAGATCACGTCTGCATGGGTGTCATGAATTTTGTCACTTCCAACTTCAATAGCATGAAGTTGGCTTTGGAGAAGTTTTTTACGGAGGTTTTCTTACTGGGGGGTGGGGTGGGATGTGGATGTCAAGGGTGATTTGCTTATGGTCAGACCTGGCCAATGAGGGGGTGACCACTGGTGTAGAGCATCTATCTCCCATGTTGGTAATGACCAGATCTAGGATATTGGAGCCCCTGGTGGGACAATGGATTATTTGATCCAGGGCATTGGAATTTATGAATTCCAAGAATCGTTGGGAAAAGGTGTTGGTACCCAAGTAGTTTTCCCAGTAATAGGTTCATAAATTAGTACTAGGCTAACTACCCTTTTGACCCATTTTAAGCCTAGCCAATTATCCCTTGTGAGATTCAAACCTTGCATCTTGTGTTTGTAAGGCAAACACCTAAACCATCAGGCCACTCTTCCAACTCCAAGATACAACTTCATAAATTCCAATGTGCTGGATCAACTAATCCATTATCCCACCAGAGGCTCCAATATCCTAGACCTGGTCATTACCAACATGGGAGATAGATGCTCCACACCAGTGGTCACCCCCCCATTGGTCAGGTCTGACCATAAGCAAATAGCAGGGTAGCTGAAATCACCCAGTATTAGGGTGTTTGGTAGTATCTTAATATTTTCCAGTATTTTTAAAAGGTGTAGTGAGAGTCTTGGGGCATGGTGGGGGATCTGTAGCTAGATACAATTTGGATTGCAGTCTTACTTAGTGTTAGTTGCACCTGAAGAATTTCAGATGCAATGTGTTGGGACACTAGCCTGGAGGTGTGAATATCCTTGGTGAATATGGACACTCCTTCACCTTTAGTGTTTTGGTCCTGGTTTTGTGGCCTAAAAGTCTGGTAAGAGCTGTAGCCTGGTATTGCAAGTGTGCTCTCTGAAACCTTGAACCAGGTTTCAGTTACTGCACATATATCAATGTTCTCCATTTTTAGGAGTGCCTCGAGAGAGTGCATTTTGAGGTTTAGACTTCTAGTATTGAGTAGCATTACCTTCAGCGTTTGCATGCTTGTATCTGTTATGGTGGTGAGTTTGTCCTTTGAACCTTGCCTAGAAAAGGTACTATTTAGCCAGTAGCCTGAATCCCAGGGGTGACAGGTGCAGACCATCTCTGGCAAAGCATTGTGGTTTGTCGATCATGTCTTTCCAGGCAGACAGATACGGGATCCCCTTTGAATGACACCAGAAGCTTATCCAATTGTTGAAGTCAATCATTTTGTCCTTATACTGTGGTATCATTCTGGGCGAAGGCAGGATGCTACTCAGGGCTAGTGTCATACCTGCCTGGGCCACATGATCTGAGAGCTCTTCCATGTCTCATTTCATGTAGTCCAACACGTAAAATGACAGACTCATATTTGTACTTGTGAAGTGACTTGAGTGCATGCGTTATGTGGTGGATCCTGGCACCTGACAGGCAGCTGACTGTAATTCTTTCCTTGTTCAGCCTGGTGAGTGGGACATCCGTGTGTCTGAATATAGAGTCACCTATGACTAAAGTGTTGGGTACATTGTCTTGCCTTAGGGGCTGTTGTCAGGTGGCACACTGGTGTTGTGAGCTATGTGTAACTTTGGTTGTGACTGGTGTTTGTTTGTGTTTCAGCTTTGGAGGTCCTTGTTGCTTGGGCAGGTTAATGTTAAGGGCCTCTGCATATGTGGGTTTAGTGTTGCTATGTTTGGGTGTTGATTCTGTAGAATTTGAAAGGCTAGGAGTTGCTTGAAGTGTAGTGCAGGTGTTAACCTTCTCCTCTTGACTGTCTAGCACAATCTTGGCTGGAGAGAGCTTTGTTTCCAGTTTGGCTATGTAAGTGCATCTCTCTCAGGTTGTAGTGTTGGGTGGTAGGAGGAGAGGGTTGTCTTTGTACATGATGCAGTTGCCGCATTGCCCCAGTATGCCCAGATTCACCAGGTGGACAAGAGGAATCACTGGAAGCTGACCCTTGGACATGCCTGTTTAGGTGCTTTTTTTGTAAAATACAAGAGCTGTTTTCCCTTACCTTTGCAAGGTACTTTGCAATTATGGGCTGTTTAGTGCCTATGATTAATTTCTCCTTATTGACAAGGAGAGTTGAGTGCTTGTATCAGTTTCAGGCTTCCTAGTGCTTTCCAGCAGGTTCTAGAGCAAATGCTAGTCACAGGGGTTCAGATTTTTGTGCTACTGCTGAGAAACCAGCTAGTTCTAAGGGAAAATTTGAAGAGCAGACATTCTGTTACATGGAATAATTTAACTGTAGCCCCTTGGAGTTGCACAATGCAAAAAATGTGCAATTACATGTGTTTTTAAGCCAGAAAGTTGAAAGGGATTAAAATCAGCCCAAAAAGACTAATGAAATTACAAATTCAGAGCTGGAAACCACTCCTCTAGTGTTAGATAGGCAGTACAATGCTCACCACTCTCACTAGTAAGCAGTAGAACTTCCCTCTACCACAGCAATGTCTGGATAGCTCTGAACACAAAAAATAAAGTCCTGAGACAAGCAAAGCCTGGGATCTGGACTATACTGGCTAGGAAAGGTGGGGAACAAGCAAACAAGATAGTATTTTTTTGTTAAAACAGGCTAAACAATGCAATAATACAATAAATAAACACAGAAAGGGCTAACACACTTGAGTTTGTAGTCCTAAACAGTAAATGCAATTAAAACTCTACAAAATTAGCAATTTAAAACTTTTTAAATTAAGCAAGGCAAGTGCACAACTGAAAAACGATTTAAGAGGCAGTAATACAGTAGAATAAGTAGCTAGTCTACATATACAAAGAAGTCTATATTTACAACAAAGCAGCTAAGACACACTTAATTCAGATGCAGTGCAACCTAGAGCACTTGAGTTGTAGCAATATTAAGGCAAATACAGTTATAATAAATTCACTAAAATATACTCTATATTTCCAAAATGTTTCAAATGCAAAGTCAGAACCCAGAAATTCAGGCATTTCTTTTTTAAAAAAGGAAGAAAGGAGGAACAGAAGGCCTTCTCAGATGTTCTCTCTGTATTAGGTAGAATGAGATAATGACACTAGACTGGGAGGAGTGCCCCAGATCAAATTTACAGTAGGGGTGGGCAGCTGCAAAGCCACCAAGTATAACAACAAGACACCAACAGAGAGGGAGGGTGGAGAACAATACTCAAGCTATTAGCCTACACTCTTTAGGCAGTAAACACAACAGAAATCTTTATGACAGCAGTGAGCCACAAAAAGAAAGTTTTTAAACAGATAAAGGAGCAAATAGACTGTACAGAATGCTTTTAACTGCAAACAAATTAGTTACCCATGCAGATTATACTAAACCTATTAGCCTACACTCTTTAGACAGTAAACACATCAGAAATCTTTATGACAGCAGTGAGCCACAAAAAGAAAGTTTTTAAACAGATAAAGGAGCAAAGAGACTCTACAGAATGCTTTTAACTGCAAACAAATCAGTTACCCATGCAGATTAGTTAATAGCAATAAAATACAGTAAAAATTATGCAGCAGGCAATAAATAGTGCTATATATAAATTGCTAGAAGCAATAATCGGTATAAATAAGGCAAAAAAAAAAATGGATACTTATATATCTCAGATCAGTGTTGTAGTCAACGCCCCTCCTCCACTCTGCTCAGTGTGTATAGACAGAAATCCTCTCAAAGTTAGGGCTTAAATACCAGAAGATACAACCTTATACAACTTTTTTTTAAAAAAGCACAAAAGAACCAGTCCCCACTAGCGAGCAGCCAGTCAACACAATCAGCCACAAAGCTAACGAAAAGCTTCTGCTAATTCAAGATGGCCTGTTCATGTGCTCTGAACAAACAGGGGCAGAGCCAGCAAATCTGAACTGGGACAATACTAAAGCTATTAGCTTACACTCTTTAGACAGTAAACACTACAGAAATCTTTATGACAGCAGAGAGCAACAAAATGAAACAGATAAAGGAGCAAAGAGACTCTACAGACTGCTTTTAACTGCAAACAAATCAGTTACCCATGCAGATTTGTTAATAGCAATAAAATACAGTAATAAGTATGCAGCAGGCAATAAAAAGTACTATATATAAATTGCTAGAAGCAATAATCAGTATAAATAAGCGAAGAAAAGGATACTTATATATCTCAGATCAGAGTTGTAGTCAACGCCCCTCCACCACTCTGGTCAGTGTGTATAGACAGAAATCCTCTCAAAATTAAGGATTAAATACTAGAACATACAATCTTAGACAACTTTTTTTTTAAAAAGAATAAAAGAGCCAGCCCCCACTAGCCAGCAGCGAATCAACACAATCCAGCCACGAAGGTAAAGAAAGGCTTTTGCTAATTAAAGATGGCCTGTTCATGTGCTCTGCACAAACAGACCCAGAACCAGCAAATCTGAACTGGGACAATACTAAAGGTATTAGCCTACACTCTTTAGACAGTAAATACTACAGAAATCTTTATGACAGCTTTGAGCCACAAAATGAAAGTTTTTAAACAGATAAAGTAGCAAAGAGACTCTACAGAATGATTTTAACTGCAAACAAATCAGTTATCCATGCAGATTAGTTAATAGCAATAAAATACAGTAACAGGTATGCAGAAGGCAATAAAAAGTGCTATATATAAATTGCTAGAAGCAATATTCAGTATAAATAAGCCAAAAAAAGTATACTTATATATCTCAGATTAGAGTTATAGTCAGCGCTCCTCCTCCACTCTGCTCAGTGCTGTCTGACATATCTAAAGTCAGGTGGCAGCCTCACTTTGGGTACCATTATGTTTTACTTCTTAGAATTATTTATTTTTCCATCCAGCCATACATACAAACATTTGTCTATAATACATAGTTACTTTATGAGCAATAACTTTAATGAAATAACAAAACTTTTTCTTCAGATATAACAAGTAGGCAACAGAAGCATATTGATGCTATACCTACTGCATACTTCAAGAATAACATATATGTACTATTAATGATTGTGAACCTAGGTGTTCTATTGGGTCAGTGAACCATTTGTAGGAAAGATATTGATGAAATGACCTAGCAGATAACAAGCACACCTCCAGGCTAGCTGCTCAGCATAATGCATCAAAGATTATCCAAGTGCAACTAACTCTCGGCAAGACCGCAATCCAAATTGAAGCTTGCTACAGATTCCCCACCATGCCCCAGGATTCCCACTCCTCATTTCTTAATACACTGGAAAATATTAGGGTACAACCTAACACCATAATAATGGCTGATTTCAACTACCCCACCATTAACTGGGAAAACTATTCATGTACCAACTCTTGTGCTCAACGTTTTCTAGAATTAATAAATTCCAATGCCTTGGATCAACTTATCCACACCCCCACCAGGGGCAGCAATATCCTAGACCTGGTTATTACCAACATGGGCAACAGGTGCTTCACACCAGAGGTCAATTCCTCATTGGTCAGATCCGACCACAAGCTAATCACCATAGACATCCACATCCTTCCCCCACCCCCCATTAGGGAAACCACCATAAAAAATTTCTCCAAAGCCAACTTCACGCTTCTTAAGACAGAAGTGGCAAACTTCATGACACCCATGCTGACGGACAGTAGAGGTATGACTACTGAATCCTACATAAATGCACTTTATAAGCACCTACACAAGTGCATGGATCATGCAATCCCTAACAGAACCAATATGCTATCCTCCAGAAAAAGGAAGCCAATTTGGTGGTCCCCTGCCATAAGAAAGAAACTGTTGTAAAAAGAGTAAAATCCCATGAGTGGAGGAACTCCCTGGCCAGCCTCAGTAAGAATCTGAGATCCCTCATAAAATCCTCCAAAGCTAGTTACAAAAACAAAATCACCACTGACTCTAAAGACAACCACAAAGCATTCTATAGCTATGTCAAGAATCTCAATGGCAACATTCAGATCTGCTCTGAGTTACAGCACAATGGCATTACATATACAGAACCAACTGATATTGCCAACATCCTGGCAGATAGGTTCAGTGCTAACTTTAGCCCCCTCTCATCCTCTAAACAGCCCATCTCTATACTGGAAGAATGCAAAGTTCCTGTAATCATGGCTGCACAGGTAAAAAACACACTCTCCAAAGCCAAGAACACAGCATCCATGGGACCTGACAACATCCCAGGCTACGTTCTACATGAACTACAGAACAAACTGGCACCCCACCTAAGTACCATGTTCAATCATAGCATCACCTCAGGCTATGTGCCCACTGAATGGTGCACAGCAACTGTTATCCCACTCCACAAAGGGGGAGCCACCATGGACCCCTGGAAACTACCGCCCCATTAGCCTGATGAGCCTGGTCTGCAAGGCTATGAAACATATCATCATGAAACTTATAAACAATGACATTGGTAATCTCCAAACTCTGGATCCCCACCTAGTTCGGGTTTGTAACAGGCAGATCATGTCTCCTAAACCTGATAGACTTCTTTGAAACAGTCAGCAAAGCCGTAGATGAGGATAAGGTGGTTCACACAGCCTATCTAGATCTCGCCAAGTCTTTCGACACCATCCCCTTCTCTGGAATTATAGATAAACTCACTAAACTAGGTATAAATCCCTATGTCACAAGATGGGTTGCCAACTGGCTCACTGATAGAACCCACACTGTGAAAGTAGCAGACTCCAAATCCAACTTCAGACCAGTGACAAGTGGAGTACCACAGGGTTCAGTCCTGGGTCCTCTCCTGTTTGGTATCTACTTCTCTGAAGTACAGGCTAATACAGAAGGTCTTTGGCTAATGAAGTTTGCAGATGACTGCAAACTAGGAGCCATAATCAAAACTCCAAAACATGTAGACATCTTACAAAAGGACCTCGCTGAGACAGATGCCTGGTGTCAAAGCCATGGCCTCAAGCTCAATGCCAAAAAGTGCATTGTCATCCCTTTTGGTAAAAACTCTGTACCTATGAACTACCACATAGGCAGTAGTCTACTTAACACCGGAAGTGTGATAAGAGACCTTGGGACACAGGTGGACAGTAGTCTCCTTTGATAATCACATTACCACAGTAGTCAGGAAGTCCTTCTACGTGGCACACCTCATCACAAAAGGTTTCTCATCCTGGAAAGAAGAGGTTATTGTCCCCCTCTACTCATCACTCATTAGACACATTATAGAGTACAACGCCACTTTTGGTATGTACCTCACAAGACATCTACAGCAACTAGAAAGGCCACAGAAATACCTCACAAAGGGGACTACCAGCCTCAAACAGATGCCCTATGCAGACCATCTCAAAAAACTGCAGCTTTACTCCATTGCATGTCGCCTACTCAGAGGTGATCTCTGCCTAACACACAAAGCTATGTCAAACCCAGAGCTGTTGGACATGTTCCACTTAAAAAAATCCCAATCCCTCTAAGCTACATGCTCTAGGGATCTATGCCTTGTCACCACAATAAAGAGAACATGCCGGAGAGATAGATTCCTGTTCCAGAGATGTCCCATACTCTGAATCAAACTACCTATCTTTATCAAACAAAGCTCCTCATTAGCACTCTTCAAGAAAAATCTTGATGATTGGATGAGAGAGAGGAAATTCACCCCAGGGATCACTTCTGTGGCTCTGCTCGATAGTGGCAAAGGAAAATCATTTTCTTGGGTAGCGAAATCCAGGCTACCTTTTGACTAGGCTTATATAGGCACTAGGGCCAATAGCCTAGTACCTACCTATGAACCTATGACCCTATAAGTAGAATGCTATTGCAAAGGATATTACTAAAGTTTCAGGACATAGTATAATTCAGTGTAACCATCAAGAAAAAATAGAGTAAAAAGTATTTATTAGAGAATCACTCAGGGTAATATATACACAAATTAGAAGCAATGTCTAATAAGTTGTAGTACAGAAATAGTGAGGATAAAATAGTGCCCATTAGTATACAGTACATATGCATTTATAGTTCAGTTTATTAATTTAGTAGACTAGCAAAATTACATCAGTAACAGCATGCACAGTGTACAGTACACAGAGGTATAATGAAATAATGCATGGCTAGAAAAGAGTGGGAGAAGGAGAATATCATGTGTGCTGTAAGGTTGTTCACACTGCCTGTAGGAAAGATAAAGGTGAAGATTGAGCTAGAGAAGCTAGGTAGGGCACTGGATAACAGAGGTGATTGTGAAGCACAAACAATTAAAAGAATTGATGATTACTTCCCTGGGTGCCACAGCCAATCAGGTCCCTTGCTTCACTTAAGCAGACCTGAATGAGTGCAGCTTACAGACAAATTAAAAAAAAAAGAAAAAAAAAAGTTTCTGATTGACAGGTGACATCATAGAGCCATGCGGACATCCACGAGGTTCATAGGTTCATAGATTGATACTAGGCTATCTGCCCTAGGGCATTTATAAGCCTAGCCAGAGTGTGTTTGGCTTTTGCCACACTTTTAGATTAGCTGACTGTGCCTCTGTATATTAGGTCACAGAAGGTAGCCCTTTTAAGGTTAGTTTACTGTACCTCTGTCAAGCAGGGACACAGAAGAAATCCCAGGGGTAAACTTACAATCTCCCATCCACTCGTTAAGATTTCTCTTGAAAAGGGCCAGTGAGGGGATCTGCCTAACATGGATTGGGATTTTGTTCCAGAGTGAGGGGAGCCTCTGGGATATACATCTGTCCCTCCAGCATGTCCTATTTATTTCTGTGCTGAGGTTCAAGTCCCTGGAGCATGTAGCTCTAAGGGGTTTGGATTTCCTGAGGTGAAGCATGTCCATTAATTCTGGGTTGGACATGGCTTTATACGTCAAACACAGATCTACTCTGAGTAGGCGGTACGCAACTGAGTAGAGCTGGAGTTTCTTTAGCCGAACTGCATAGGGCATCTGTTTGAGCCCCTTGATCCTCTTGGTGAGATACTTTTGGGGTCTTTCCAGTTGCTGAAGGTGTCGGGTAAGGTACATCCCAAATGGGGCATTGTACTCAATAATGGGCCTGATAAGTGATGAGTAGAGGGGCACAATGACCTCTATTGATCTAGTTGTGAACTCTTTCATGATAAGGTGGGCTATATAGAAGGTCGTTCTAACCACTTTGGCAACATGATTGTCAAAGGAGAGATTGCTATCTACTTGGGTCCCCAAGTCCCTAATTACTTCTTCCATACTTAATGGATTACCACCTATGTGGTAATTTGTGGGCACTTTGTTTTTCCCAAAGGGGATGACTATTCACATTTTGGCATTTAGCTTTAGGCCATGGCTCTGGCACCAGTTATCCATCTCTGTGAGACCCTTTTGGAGGATGCTTGTGTCAGCCGGAGAGTTGATTACAGCACCCAGTTTGCAGTCATCTGCGAACTTGGTCAGCCATAGTCCACCCGTGTTAGCCTGTACCTCGGAGAAATATATACCGAACAAGAGAGGTCCCAGGACTGAGCCTTGTGGGACACCACTTGTAACTGGTTTAGAGTCTGACATGGCACCTGCTATTCTGACCATGTGGGTTCTATCCCTGAGCCAGTTTGCAACCCATCTTGTGACATAGGGTTTCATATTTAAGCTGGTGAGCTTATTTATGATGCCCGAGTAGGGTATTGTGTCAAAGGCTTTTGCGAGGTCCAGGTAGGCTGTGTGGACTACCTTCCCTTCATCTATGGCTTTGGTAACTGTTTCAAAGAAGTCAACCAGGTTCAAGAGGCAAGATCTGCCCTTAACAAAGCCGAATTGGATAGGATCCAGTGTCTGGAGGTTCCCATTGTCTTTATTTATGATTTCCATGATGATACGCTCCATAGCTTTGTGCATCTGTGATCTCAGGAAGGCTACACTCTGTTGGGATAGACATTTGCTCTTTTGGGGGGAAGGGGGGAGACATTTGCACGGAACCTTTCTGCCAGGATGTTGGCAATGTCTGTGGGTTCAGTGTATTTTTTGTTATTTTGCACTAACTCAGAGCATATCTGGGAGTTGCCTCCCAGATTTCTGACATTACTGAAGAAGGCCTTGTGATTATCTTTAGTGTCTTGTGCAATTTTTCTTTCGAAGCTGTCCTTAGATGATTTTATGAGGGATCATAGTTTCTTACTAGTACTGATCAGTGACGTCTTCCCTTTTTGGGATTTTGCTCTGTCATGTAGTAGCTTTCTCCTTCTGTTGTATAGGTTATTTATGGCCGGGGTCCACCAGACATGTCTCCTGCCTTTGGAGGAGTGAGTCTTGGTTTTATTTGGGATAGCATGCTCCATCTATTCCTGTAGGTGTCCATAGAATGCTTTTGTAAAGGATTCTGCATTTTGGGCTGTATTTTCCACTGGCCCGGGGGCTTTGAAGGATTCCACCTCAGTTTTGAGAATTGTGAAGTTTGCTTTTGAGAAGTTCTTCACCGTGGCTTCCTTGGCTAGGGGTGGGGATGCAATATGGATGTCCAATGAGATTTGTTTATGGTCTATTCTTACAAATGAGGGGTATACCTCTGGTGTGGAACATAGAGATCCCATGTTGGTGATGACCAGATCCAATATGTTTTCCCCTCTTGTGGGAGTGGTGACCAGGTGTTCCATAGCATTTGAGTTTAAAAATTATAGGACCCTTTGGGCGAGGATGTTTGGACTTGAGTAGTTTTCCCAATCGATGTTTGGGTAGTTGAAGTCTCCCAATATAATAGTGTTTGGAGAGACCTTCATATTCCCCAGTGTTCTCAGGAAAGCCGAGTGAGGTTCCTGTGTTTGGGAGGGTGGTCTGTAGCCAGCTACAAACTGAAAGGCAGTTTTGCCCACTGTTAGTTGCACATGGATGGTCTCCGATGCTTTGTGCAGTGCCACTAACCTGGAGGTGTGGGTATCTTTGATAAATATGGATACTCCCCCTCCTTTTGTGGTTTGGTCCAAGTTTTGGGGCCGGAAAGCATGGTATGAAGTATAACCTGTTAGAGCTGGGGTGCTCTCAGGAGCCTTGAACCAGGTTTCTGTTACTGCACAGATATCGATATTCTCCATACTGAGGAGAGTCTCGAGTGAGTGCATCTTCAGGTTTAGACTTCTGGCGTTGAGCAGCATTACCCTTAGTTTTTTTTTCTTTGTGTTGTTTATGGGGGTGGGTTTGTCTTTTGAGCCTTGCCTAAAAAAGGCACTATGGGGGAGGCAAGAGCCTTTGCCAGTATTCAAAAACCCAGGGGTGACAGGTGCAAGCTGTCCCTAGCAAAGCAATGTGGCTTGTCGAGCATGTCATCCCAGGCTGACAGACACTGGACCCCCTTTGAATGACACCAGTACTTTAGCCAATTGTTAAAATTGATCATTTTGTCTTTATACTGTGGCATCATTCTTGGTGAGGGTAAGCTACTACTTAAGGTCAAGGTCATACCGGCCTGGGCTACATGATCAAAGAGCTCCTGTACGTCTTTTTTCATGTAGTCCAGGGAGGTATATCTCAGGTCATTCGAACCTACATGGACAATGATAGAGTCATATTTGTACTTGCTTTGGAGTGACCTGAGTGCTTGTGTTATGTGGCAGATCCTGGCACCCAATAGGCAGCTTACAGTGACCTTCTCCTTGTTCAGCCTGGTGAGTGGGACGTCAGTGTGTCTGACAATAGAGTCACCTATTACAAGTGCATTAGGTGTGCTGTTTAGCCTTAAGGGTTGTGACTGTGTGGCACACTGACTTTGTGAGCTATGTGCTACGGGGGTATTGTTTCGTGGTAGGTGTTGCTTGGATGTCTGCTTTGGAGGTCCCTGCTGCTTAGGCAGATTTTTATTTAGAGCCTTCAAGTATGTTTTTGTGTGTTTATGTGTTTGGTTTGCTGATGCGAAAGGTCTATGTGAGACTGGATTTGTGGTGTGTGTGGTTACCTTCTCCTCCTGACAGGCTGTGCCAGTACTGGGTTGAGAGAGCTTAGCCTCCAGTTTGGCTATATGGTGGCAAGGAATGAAAAGAGGAGATGGTGAAACCCATGGATGCTGCATGGGGGCCATCATTTGCAGGGAGATACTTGCAGTTGCAGGTTCCAAGAGTGCCTAATGCTGGCTATGCTTACAGTACCAAGTCATGAAAATCAAGGATATCACAGACATTCATATTATTGCACAATACACAATACACTCCAGGTTCAAGACTTACCTGGTAAATGTAGCAGTTTCAACAGTTTTAATTCAGGGCTGACTCTGTCTGATGCAAGAAGTACACAGCCAATACATGGCAATGTACAGGTTGTGAGAGTTGCCTGGCATCAATGTTACTATATGTATATGCATAGGAGGAAGGTTTTAGGCCCTTAGCTGGTGAGTGAGTGTGCTATGCCTTGTCTCTTAACCAATGAGGGGGCATATTGAGCATGCCTACATCTGCCTACACCCACAGCAGCTGATGGTCCCCGCTCTGACTCCTCATCTGTGTGCGGCTGTGGTGACCTTGGCATTGGTGGTGGGATGTGTGCTTCTTCCCCTTGCTGATCCTGCTGAAGCTGTTTTCTCAGGATGATGGTGTGTAGTATGGCACATACTGTGAATACTTCTGTACATGTCCATGAATTGTACTGCAGAGCTTCCCCAGATGTATCTAGGCACCAGAGCAGCCCAAACACATGTTCTATGATAATTCTAGTTTGAGCATGTGCCTCATTAGGGCGTTCTTCAACAGGTGTGTGTGCATTTATGATGGGTGTCTTCAGCCACTGTTCTAGTGCATTACCTGCATCTGCCAGTAAATGACCCTGTGGGATATCCCTCCTAGTAAACATCAGATACTTTTGGGTGATGTGCTAGGTATGTGAGTCATGGTAACTACCAGGGTTGTCAGCACGCACATTCAAGATGATTTCCTTGGCATTATACCCAACTTGGCAGTTAAAAGAGGGGAAGCCTTTTCTGTTTATGTAGAGCTTATGCCATTCCCTGGGTATTGCCTTAAATTCTACATGTTTGCAATCTATGGTATCCAGTATTTCAGGGTAGTGTGCTACATGGTAGAACTCCTGCAGATTTCTGTCCCTCTCCTCAGCAGTATGGGGAAAATATATGTGATCACTGACATGTTGGAGCATAGCATTCAGGAACTGTTGGAGGATCCTGGAAGCTGTTGTCTGTGCCCCTCCCTCCAGCATGTCCCCTATTGGTCTCTGAAAGGTACCTGTAGTTAAGATTCTAAGAGATACACATACCTTTGTCTCCACTGGGATGGGTTCCCTCAGTTGGTCCTGCCTCTGAGCTGAGGATGACAGAGGTTGCAAAGTTCCAGTAGTGTGTCCCTATCCACTCTGTAGTGCTCTACAATTTCCACATCCTGTAGGTTGTGAAAAGTTAAACGGAGCTTAAAAACCTTTCTCCTTCTTGCCTAGGTCTATTGGCAGCAGTAGACTTTAGCTTATTGCACATACAAAAGAAGTAAAGCAGCAATGGCCCCTAACATTCTTGTTGTGTAGACGTCTTTCCATGGCTGTATTCCAGTAGGTTTTGGAGTTCACAGGGAAAACCAGCACTGAGTCTTTGCAGTTGCTTTACAGCTTGCTGAATAGCTCCACCATGTTGGATTGGTTGATTAGCATACACTTCACGTGCTTATGTTGTAATTAACATGTCATGGTGTTTATCATGTTTGTGCAGCTGTGCACGCTGTTTACTGAATTTAAAATGTCATGCTGCCATGGCTTGCACATGGTGTAAATGGACTGTGTAGGCTTTATTGAATTTGGCTGTTTGTCTTTTTGATGATAATTCTATTAACTGGATAACAGTTTAACTTGGACATTATTAGCCTGATGAAAAACAGCTTCACATTAATGTTTGATATGTTCTATTAATATACATTGCTAATGCCAGTTAGCAGTACATTCTGAAGCTACTTTTTCAAATCTATGTTTGAAGCATGTTTTTTTTTAACTCAGGGAAGTCTAAACACTTAGACTCACAGTATAACTTTTAATAGTGCCTATTTAATGTTTCTTAAGAAACCTGGCAGTGCTAATTATCTCTCTGAAGCTGGTAAATGACATAAATAACGCAAAATTTTGTTTCTTAAACAGTAGTAGTTACTTTGTGAGAGCTATCAATAAACTTATTTTATTTTCTGTTGCATGTGATTTAGTCTTAGATCATAAGCCTGGTCTCTGCAGTTCAGATTGTGTTAGGATAACATACAAGAAGATAAAAATGATATAGTAATGTCACCACTCACATTCATTTTATTTTTAATTAGTTCTAAATTATCTCATTACTGTATAGAAAATGAGGAAAATTTAATTTACTGAAACTTTGCAAAATTGCTGTTATATATCACACATTCAGTAAGATCACCTTCATGGTCTTTGAAACTGCTGCAGCCAAAAAAAAAAAAAACAGTTTTCATGATCATGTGAAATGTTATTCAAAGAAATGTTAACCACAATAACGAAAAACCTCATTGTTTGCTAATCTGCATGAGTCTGAATTTTTCAGTGTTGCTTCTAGTCAGCACTTTCCTGTGCAATTATTTCTGGTGGGCCATGTATTGTATTAGCAGAAGCACCCTGTCATTCATTCTCCCCCAAACATACACCCACACACACACACACACACACACACACGCACACACGCACACACACACACACACACACACACATCACATATCACCATACCTCTTACATCTTGTTCTTGAGTTTACCAAATGTTTCTAATGTGGACTTTTATTTTTCCCTGCCCATCATAAAGCATAGACGAGAACAATCGGTCAATAGTGCCAGACATTTTAATTTCATTCTTCCTATTGTTTAGAAATGGCATGCTAGACCTGTTGCACTATTCACTTTTAAATTTCTCTCAGATGTCCTCTAGTGTTCCTTCATGCTTTATCTGGAAGCCATGAGCACAGTTGTTTAGAGGAAATGCATCCTCCACTGACTCCACTGTCCCTGATTTTACAGAATGCCTGATTTGGTCTCTTTCACCTGCCCTATCCCAGTCAGTCAATACAAGACATGAAAGTTTCTTACTTCTTAATATTCAGAACATGCATCCTGATGCAATGGCTGCTTTTCTGATAAGTCTTTGGTTACTGCAGAGAACTAAAGGATATGCATAAGAAGGATAAGATGTGCACAAACACACGCATTCAATTGCTCAATTTCTTGATCTCAGTTCACATTTATTCAATCATACGGGCTCAAAATTATACTTACTTTGGATTGCTCGCTCACTTCTTTCCAGTGTGAGATTTTGTTTGCTAGATTATTTGAAAATTCTGTGTGGTCTAAGATCTGCGCACCACCAAGAAAGAATGTGATAGGTCTTACTGTTTCTGTCTCACACGGATTGACCTTGTCTGAGGTGCAGATGTCTCAGAGTGAGAGCAACATATATTGTGAATGGGAGATGGAAGCTCACATGGGATCTGCAGAAGCTCAACCAGCTTCACAGAATACTTATTTTACTTTCAAGTTGCTTGTAGAGATGAGCTTAAGTAAGTGAATTGAGTGATTCCCTCGTGTGTGTGTGTGTGTGTGTGTGTGTGTGTGTGTGTGTGTGTGTGTGTGTGTGTGTGTGTGTGTGTCTATTGTGGATATATATATATATATATATATATATATATATATATATATTTACCTACAAAGAGATAGAGACAGACGCTCAAGAAAATAAAATATTTAAATGTATCTGCTTTGTTTTTCCTTGTAACTCATCATTTTAACATTTTGTTTCTTAATCAGTTGATATGAAAGGCAGCAGTAAACTCTATTTGCCTGTTAATTTAGAAGCTGTATTTACTCTGTGTCATTTTCCTAGCCAACTATGTCATGTGATGTCTGGCAGCTGAATGTTTGGAATAATCATACTCGTCATCCTGTCAGTTGCTGAACTAAATGTTTGATGAAATGACCTGTGTAGGCAGTATGGAAACAAAGCTTAGTAAAAGCTTTGCTAAGCTCTACCACTTAAGGACACAAAGTAGATGTGCATTAGCTAAATAGCTAACATGCTATTTTTTATTGGGATGACAAAACTATGTAGCAATTGATGCATTTTATAACTTTATAAATGTCATCTGCGTAACAGCCTTCATTGAAATGTAACATCTGGCTACATGCTGAATTTCAAACAAAGTGTCTTCTACTGTTGTCTAGTGTATGTGTGTGTGTGTGTGTGTGTGTGTGTGTGAGTGTGTGTTTACTGCACATATTTAGGCATAAGATCATTGCTATAGCAAATCATTATTGTTACAAGGTTATTTTTGTTTGGTTCAAATGTAATCAGTGCTGAGTACTTCATTTCTACACACACACACACACACACACACACACACACACACACACACACACACACACACACATTTATTTGCTTGTTTTAAATGGTGCTGTTGCAGCAAAAAATAAACAATTTAAATGTTTGAAATAGTTATTAGAAAATGAGATTCCAAAATAATGCTTCTTCATTGATCAGACAGAGTGACTGTATACAGTAACAGATCTTTGTGCGACACAAAGCAAATGATTACATATTGCCACTGTTTTACTCACTAAACTATGCAGATGTACGAATAAAACTTGGCTATAGTATTTATCTAACACCTGATTCCAATGATTCAGTACCAGTATAAGGCATACAACCACAGGGTTTTTTCTTTCACTTGAATAATATTATATTTTTCACCAAAATATAGGGTATTTTC